>NW_027273867.1:21282500-21542500 GCF_046630095.1 Trachinotus anak | reverse complement strand
CTCCTCCTTTCCCTCTCTCTCCCTCTCTCTCTCTCCCTCTGTGTCTCTCTCTCTTCTCCTCTCGCCTTCAGCAACCCCCCACCAGCCCTCCTCTGCTGGTCCGCTTGCACTCTCTCTCTCTCTCTCTCTCTCTCTCTCTCTCTCTCTCTCTCTCTTCAATAGGCTGTTTTCACGGCTCCGACACTTAACCCATGTCTATTGAGTGTGTTAAGTGTCGCGGAAATTGAGATTTCGGTTGCACTCCTGCGTCATCCGTGGCTCAGCAGCACCGCACACACACACACACACACACACACACACACACACACACACTCTCAGTTTCGGGAGGAGAGGGAGAAAAGGGCGTTCACACTGGTGTATCTGCAGCGGCTTCTCAATCCACATATATTCGGGATTACACAGAACAAGCAGCGCTGGATGTGTGTGATCTGGTCTTTTATATCACATGCAATAGTATTAATCTTGGTTTTTATAATCCCTCCACACACACACACACACACACACACACACACACACACACATACACATAACACCCCCTCCCTCTCCAAACAGCTGGAGGAAAAAAAGGGAGTAGCTCAAAAACCAATTGATTACAGCTGGTGAGGTGGAGGGAGGAGCTGCTGCCTGCTCCCAATCAGCAGGGAGAAGGTCTTCACTGTGTGGGCTGACCTTGGATATGAAGAGGTCATGAGGGTCCACAGCTCAGGGCTCGCTTGTTGGGTGTGCCACTGGATTTATAGGCAAGACTGGGATCCATGAATCTCAACCTCCAGCCATCCTGTCTTTAAAAAAGAAAAATTATTCTTTTATATTGACAATGAAAAAAACAAAACAAAAAAACACACTGCACGAAATGTAAAAGCTGCTGCCAATGTGTAGTTCTCGGTTCCACGGAGAACTACACCTTTCAGCTCTTTGTTTGTTCATCACCCCAGTTTACAGAAAAAAAACCCTCTGCACACAGACTCCTCATCACCGAACCACACACAGGAAACATAGCTTAGCATTTAGCAGCTAAAGAGCCAGATATGTCCCTCAGCAGTTGGTGGAGACCAAAGCCAGAGCTAAAAACAGAGTGACCACATTAATCAGGCCAAAAACCTGTTGCTGCATGTTTACTGTATGTGTGCTGAGAAAAGCAACAGTTTGCCACAGGGGTAAAGCTTGTAAAATGACTGCATGTCAGTGCTGTGTCTACAATTTCCATCACGTCCCCCAAGTGACAAGAAAAGATGAATCCTGCTTACATCGTCATTCAATACCAAAAATTCATGCACCCTGGAAAACAATGCACCTTAGATTTTGTGTTCACTGATTCCTCCTCTAGCTACAAACCGGTATCACTGCCATGTGTTTTTGGTTGTTTTTTAATATGTGAAAATATTATTATATATAATATAATTATACACTGACAAGTGTGATTATTTTTCTCTTTTATTCTGAATTTCCTCTTCTTATATTATGAGCTGATATGTTAAACTGTCTTGCAAATTTGAAGTCTCTGCTTTTTAATACAAAAATAAAGTATATTTGACATTTTACTTGTTAAACATTTGGGTATTCCACAAAGGTTTTTTTTATTTGTATGCACCAGTGAGGTCTGAGGTAGGTGTTATTCTTTATTTCACATCTCTTAAAACAAAATAAATTCATTTCCAAGTTGTGGGATTTTATGTCGGGTGGTGCACAGAATACCACACCGGAGTCTGAGTCAGCTCTGATCAAATTGTGACGGTGGTGAATGAAAAATGGTGTTGCATCAGTTGATGCGTCTGTCTTTTGCGAGGCTGTCTGGAGCTCAGACCCATAAGACCCTCGGTCAAATGGGTATCACTGGAGACTCTGTGTGTATGTTGGGGGTGGTGGTAGTGTTGTTGGCTCTGCTGCGGGATAATCCAGACTCTCATCCTCCCTCATCGGCCCCTGTCAGAGAGAGAGAAGCACAGCTGGATTATCTGTGCTGCAGCCGCTTTAATCAAACAGCAGCCAGTGGACTGGACGGACACATGAACTGAAGGCTACTGTGACGATAAACAAAGGGTAAAGTTCACTATTATCACTGCTCATTCTTTCCTTATCAGTTAATTATTGAACTGTGCTGATTGATTATCTTCCGCTACAGGCAGGGCTGTAGCAGGATACATGGAAAGTGCAGTTCCTGACATAAATGTACAGGCCAGTGCTGGAGCCTGTGACTGCGACAACATTTGAGTTAGACAATTGAAATCTTGTGATAATGTGAGTCATGGATCTACATTAGGTATTGTACAATCATCAGCAATGCATCCGTGATTATCTGTAATTTTCAATTTAATAAAGCTAATTTGGATTTGAAGGGGAGAACAATGAGGCCGTCTGCCTTCACACAGTTTTACCGTGTGAGTCATTCTTCATGGAAGAAATTATTCATCCACACATGGGTTTACACAGACAGAGTCAGTGGAGTTTAATGGATCTGACTTTAAGATGTGACAGTGAAGTGAGGACATAGTTTAGATTGTGGTCATGGTGCCCAAGGCCAGTTCACCACCAACTGTCTGTCTTTGGCAGTGTCAAACATCCCTCACTTTCAGTTTGGTCTGACGCGATGTGTTTGAGCATTTCGCTGATAATTGCACCTCTGTGATCTGAAATGAAACTTCTTTTGGGGGGCAGAGCAGGGTTTCCTGGATAGTAAAATGTTTCTTTACATAAATACACCACCATGTTTATTCTGAACTGTTTTCTGCTTCTAACCCCGATCCAGTCATCAAGGTCAGAGAGGGGCTTTTAGAAATACGGATCAAATTCTTCCAGAATAACTTAATCAAACCATGAGCATTAAATGAATCACAAAAATAAGATTTCATTCAATTAAGTGTTGAATTTGTTTTTTCTGTCTTTGTACTTTGTGTCAGTTATGTTTGTGTCTTTGTGTCAGTTGTTATCCTGTCTGAGAATACGAAACTCATTTAATTTGAATTAAATCTATTAAGCTTTGTGCTAAAGAACAGCCAGTTTGTCTAAATATATGAGAACCAACATGTGTTCAATCATTGAATGTAAACTCCTCTTTATTCCTCTTCAGGACATTAAACTTGGATGAATATTACCAAAGACATGACCTCGTTGTCCTCCACAGTAGCTGTGGGCATGCTTATAATTTGTTCCCAGTCTGACCTCACTGTGCATGCAAATGTTCCAGGGAATTTAACCTGAGGATTTCTGACAAACACGGTTATTATACATATGCAGGCATGAAATTGCAAAGTGCTTTGAATTAAAATATTAAGTAAAAACAGTAAAAATATTTCCTTATAAAATTATAGAGTGGAGAAAATCTTCACAGTGACTTCTGGAGCTGTACCTCCTGGATTATCTGTGGCCTTGGCTCCATCTGGTGGTGACTCGCGGAGCCTCCTAATCCCATCAGCCTGATTTAAACACTGGTAATTGAATCAAGGTTGTCAAAGAGCATCAATCCATATCTGTGTCTCATCGGAGGGGTCCAGCCATCCCTCGGGAGCGTTTACTCGCTAAGCCATTGCACACTTTCCTTAAATTAGGTCAGTGGGTTAAGAAAATGGACTGTAGTTTAACTTCCATTTACTGCAGAGGCACAGATACATACACCACAGACAGCCACAGCTGGAGGAATGACATTACATCGTTCAACAGAGGTAAAAAAAAATCAGCTGTGGGGGGGTTATACATGTTGGCTTGCTGCATGCTGACTGGTTTCAAGTACTGGCAGATTTTTTTATAGCAAACATATTATAGGGCATGAGGGGAATTTTGAATTTATTGCCTCACAAATCAGCCCAGTAATTAACAACAGCTGACACCGACAGTCCACATCACACCTTCAGATCTAACACATAAAACTCTTTGAATATTAAAAGTATTAAAATAATAAAACATGACAGCCAACCAGCTGTGTTACAGGAACATTTCCACACCCTGAGTCTTGTCTAATAATGTTCATATAAAAGTTATATACTGTTATTTATTAAGTTTTTGTACTGGTGGAGGAAGCAGTAAGTAGCAACGCAGCACTGTAAAAGTACTCAGAGTAGTAGATGTACTACAGTATAATGAAAGTGTTACTAGCAAACTGTAGTTAAAGCATCATATGTATCAAGAGTGACCGTACCAGTACATTTTTCATTATTGGATTATAATTATTGATGCATTAAAGGAGCTATTTGTAAGTTTAGCTATTGCTACATAGCCAGCGTTAGCATGAGCATCAAATAAATGTAGTGAAGTAGTGAAGTAAAATAAAGTCCTCGAGTGATTGTAATTAGTTACTTTCTACCATTTTTTTTTCAGCTCTGCCTCAACTTTTTTCTAATTAACATCTTATCATCTGATTTAAGACCAACAGCATCACTTCACCTAAAATGACTTGATGATTTTCATACGTCTTAATAAGGGTATTGGGAAGAACTGAGACGTGTACAGTTGTTTAAGAGCCTATAAATACAGCTCACGCATTAAAAACTGGTCAAATCAAACAATATTTTTAAGATAGTTTCATTTGCCAAACTGCTCCAGGAATCATTCTTCCATCAGCAACCCCTTGAACAAGTTCACACTCCCATGAACTGCAGCCTTATTGTGTCTGTTCTTTCTGCACATCTCTCAGCACAGTAAAAAAAGAGACAGACGATGACAGAGAAGGAAAAGACAAGAAGAAGACGACAGTGGATGAGAACATTTATTTGCAAACTTGTACAGGCGAACAGGAAATAGTGATATCTGATTTACTATACACAAGAACAGAACTGCGGACAGTTGTGTGTTCCCTCATGGCGTCTGCTCGGCCTTGCCTGTGTGGCAGGGCGGCGGCGTGTAGGTCCCCTCCTTCACCATCTTGTCGCGCTGCTTACGGATCGCGTACAGCCTCTCATGCTGAAGGGAGGAAGAGGAGGAAGAGGAGAAAGGGAAGAAGAGGTCAGCGTTGAAATGGAGAGAGACCTAGAGCATAAAGTAATTAAAGAGTATATTCTACATCTCCACCTTTCTGTTTCTCTGTTTCTAATTATTCTAATATCCCAAAAACAGCAATACAACTGCTAACAGGCGAAGCGAGGCGAGGAGGTTCCTGCTGCTGCAGCACATTCACTGAGAGCATCTGTCGGTCTCTGCTCTGCTGACACACATTCTGCTATCAAGGCTGACCTCAGTTTAACTCTGACATCATTAAGAGACATAGACTTGGATACCATTTTTCTTTCAGATAAGATGTCTGTTATTCATTTAGTTGCAACATCCCTGCCTGCCAGATACTCCCTCCCTATCAATCACACCAAACTCTATCGAAAAAACAGGCAGTTTAACATTGCGTAGATTATCTGAAATGCTAATTTGGGAGAAGCAGTATTATGACTAAATAAGCACTTTAAAGCTTTGTGAGATACATGAAACAGCTTCTTTTATTTTACACACAACTTACAAGCACATTTCATTTTTGTAAACCACTGCAGGTTTCCCATTAAACAGGGTAATACTGCAACACCAGATCTGACTGTGAGGATCAATAAGACCCTTCCATAGACACATACAGTGCATAGGGGTTAATAACAGTCATGCTGTTTGTTTAATGGCTTCATCCTAGTTGGCCAGTGAGAGACGGGTGGATTTATTTAACAAGAGACCAAATCATTAAAGACGCAGGTTCTGCTGGGGACGGAGATCTTGCAAGTCACAAGCAGTCACTCAAAAGTATGTACTTTCCTTCCTTTGAAGATGGGTATTCTGCGAGATTCAACGGCAGTTTAAAGGAGGATTAAGTCAACACTTTAAATGAACAGATCCCCTCCTCACACCAAAGCACTCACCATTTTCTGCCTGTGCATGCACTCATAGAAGTCCTCAAACTCCAGCTGGCACTCCTTCTTGGCGCGGGTCTGCCCGATGCCGTGGGCGCATTCGATCCACTCCTTCTCAAAGGCGTGGCAGCGTGCCGCACGTTTGTTAGGCTGCGATCCGCTCTGCACTAGCAGCCAGCGGTCCACATTGATGCCAAGCCGCGACTGCAAGTCCACAAATGGCATGATGCTGATGGAGGAGGAGGGACGGAGAGGAAATGAAGGTCACCAAGACAGGATGTTGTGGATGGGACAGATTGAGGGAAGAGAGACAGCGGGAGACGGATTATTCTCTTTTGTTCACAAACACTTCACTGGATAAATCAGTTTGCACCTCAGACAAGACAGTGGTCAATCATGCAGGTTACAGACCCATCACTATACTTAGAGTCAGCACATTATGTGGATACAATCACCAGTCAGTAGAGCAAGGTGCTGGTGCAGGTTAGTAAAAACCTCACGGAGCCTCTGGCCTGAGCAACTCAAGGATGTTTTGTCTTTCAGCATTTAGACTTGTTTTGTTTCAGAAACTGTATCTTCACAGCCTGTACAGCCACAGTACAACAAAGTAAAGGCCATTTGACACCTGGCTAGAGTACTTAACACTTCTACTCTGTTTTACAGAGAAATTAAGTCTAGGATTATTTGACTTGTGAATACAATGAAATACAAACACAGACAGTTGCAAACTATTCTACAATCTAGAGCTAAAATACTAGATCATCTTTTGAGTTTGACTGGGTGTATGGAATAGAGAGCAGTGACTTTGAAATTTAAGACTGGATTAGCACTAGATTATTCTGGTTTATTCTGTTTTCTGTTACTCCAGGATTTTACACTCTTAACAGAATTCAGAAGGGAATTAACAATGCCTGGATCACAAGCTTTCAATGGGAGATACAGCTGGGTGTTGTCTGCATAATAACTGCAGGAGAGATCATATTTTCTGAAAACAGCCCCCAGAGGAAACATACAGGGAAAATAAAGCAGAGCCTTGTGATACTCCACAGGAGATAGACACCCTATCAGTTCTAACTATGGCTGAGAGGAGGTAGGAGGCAAACAACTCATGAGCCCATCCCTGAGTGCTGACAACGTGTTTAACACGGTTCAGGAAGATGGAGCGATCGACTCCGCTGCCTGTGTCAAAGACAGCACAGAGATCTACAATCATCATAGTGTGTTTTGTGGAGTTTAAAAACAAGAACAAATCATTTGTCAGCAACAGGAGAAAAAAAACTGATTCTCTGATGTCTCTTAAATCCTGGCTTAATTTTCCCCAGGATGCTGAATCCTTCAACAAGCACTGACAAATCAATCATTTTACAAAATCAATAAAAGTGCTTCAACATCACGTTTTAAACTTAAACCTAAAGCACGACACAAGTTTATTATTATTTCTACAGTGATCCTGATCACCCTAGAATCAAGATAACAACAAAAACAAAAACTGCAGTATCAATGATAATTTAATTAATGACCATTACACAGTTAGTACATATAAATGCATTAAATATAAATTACATTTAAACATCTTCGCTCTAAATTCAAGTGTTGACAGCTGTTTTTGAAACTAAAAACAATAAATCTCTGACCTCAAAAGGTGAAGAAAACCTTACTCGCCCAGAAACACAACCAATGAGCTTAAGAACCATATTTTAGTTTAGTAAAAAAAACAAACTCCTGTCTGTGGTTCCTCTGTTATTATTAGCCAGCTAGCTGCACGTAGCTAGCTAACTACATAGCTATCGAATAACTGCTTTACTGTGCAGTCATCCAGACAACAATACTTGTCTATAATATATCATTTACTACACCTGTTGGATGAATGTGTGATTAGATTAGATTTTTATCGATAAGACTATTTCACGATCTTGATTCTCCTTCAATGACAGTCTGCTCATGCTAACGACAGGCCGCGCTCATTCTACACTATTTACACTATTTACACTGCACACATTACTACTGTCCAGCAACACACAATCCTACGATGTATAAAAGTACTTGACGTGCTGGTAAAATGCCGATAAATCGCTGTAATTACCGTGTTTTGCGGGATTCACTTTAACCTTCCTCCGACTCCACACGTTTTACTTTACGGCAGAGCGAAACACGACTTCTTCTTCTTCATGTGTTAGAAAAACAGTCGCGGCGCATTACCGCCGCCAACTGGACTGGAGAAGGTTTATCCACATCTGTACTGGATTTAAATATTCATTATGAAGTATAATATGTGAAAGAGCTGAACAAAATAAAATAAAATAAAATAAAATAAAATAAAATAAAATAAAATAAAATAAAATAAAATAAAAAATATATTTTTTTTAATGTTAATTTTCAGCAGTAATTTTTTTTGGGTGGGGCACAACAGACCCAGAGTTCACCACAAACAACCAATCTTGGGTCAGTTGTTCATTAGAATAATTTCATTTACTTTGAATTTTCAATAGTCATTGAATACTAATGGACACAACCAGTTTGAGACTGTCAGTGCAGCCAGGTTTAATTTCTTCAAGGTCAGTGCTTTCAGTCATTACTGGTTGTTGATTATAATTTTACCATAATTTTGTTTGAAATCCCGATGGGCCCTCATGTAATCTCATCTGTCTGTCCAATTCTGTTGAATTGAAATATCTGTGACTTGGGAAACTTTTAAAACTTTTAAACAAAAAACTCGTTCTAACCAGAGGTTTTTAATTTGGTGTTGAAACAGCCAACAATGACACATCAAAAGTTTCTCTATAACAGTGGTTCCCATGATTTTTCTATCAGCAGAAAAACCACAGGTGGAGTTCCCTTCCAGCAATATTGCATCGCAATAACAATGTTATTAGTTTCACCTACTTGACAGGTTTAGATGTGTTCTGTGAAAAAGGTCTATGCAAATTTAGTTTCTCTCTTTTTTCTCCTCTGGAATATTTTGTACATTTTGTACATTATTTTGTTTCTAAATCGTTATGACTCTGAAGTCTGAGTCAAGTCAAATCTCTCAGGAAAAACTACAACATTTTATCGATAATGTCAATTAAAAAGCACATGTGAAAATTGTGTTTCTAAAAATCAACCCAGCATCTTTCATTAGTTTGTCTCTCACAGTATAAATGACAACAAGTCACTGCTTTGGTGCAACATCAGATTGTGTTTATTAATTTTTTTCCCCTCAAAGGTCCACAAGTTGTCTTTCACAGTCCTGCATGTACAACCCCACATGAGGCAGAGCTTTAACAGTGACAGGAAATACACAAACAGAATAATAACACTTAAATATTGCTATCTATATACTCTAAAACCTTTTCAAATAAAGAAAGGAACACCTGTGTTCTTAATAGGAAATTTCCATTAACACTCAGTCAGACTCTTTCGGGAAGTTTGGGTTTCCATCCGTGGTACATTCGTGTGTTTTCTCACAGGCAGGCAGGCAGAAACAAGTGGTAAGTGCAGACTAAACGAAGCACTGTCAAGTTACATAAGCAGCTAAATCCATAAAGCTACTCTGAGATGAAAAAAGGCTCCCAAGTTGATTCCTTGTGGACTGAAGGAAAACCCGGTAGAAAACCTTTTGAAACAGAAGCACAGAGGTGATCCAAAGCTAAGAAACAAGTCAGGCTAGTGAGTATGATTAAGAAGAGCTTATTGGCATTAACAATTGAAGTGTTTGGCTCCAAAATGAGATGTCCAAAAATGACAGTGACATAAATTAATGGAAGAAAATATAAAAAAATAAGATCATTATAGTCCTTGCATCATAAAATTGATAAAAACCTTGGATGCCCCTTAAATTAAAAATACTGATAAATTTGACAAAGCATTTATTTTGAAAAATGTTTTTTTCTTTTTTTTTGTTTTTTTGAGCCAAAGTCTTACATCCAACATAAAAGGCCTTCTGGTAGGTGATTTGTTTTGGTTGTACCACAGACTTTTGTATTTGTATGCAACAGAAGTAAACTGACATATAGCAACAGATGATGAACAGCAAAAACAAAGATAAATAGGATAAATTCAGATAAAGTGCACAAGTGCTCATTCAAAAAACACAGTGGAACAAACAAATACATTCATCAGGAGTCCATTCATTCACTCACACACACTCACACACACACACACACACTCACACACACACACACACACACACCATTCAAGTGGGTCAGACAACCAGTTAACACGTCGGAAACCAAAACCAGTCAATGTGTGTTGTGTTGTTGGTCAGTGAGTGTCTATAAGGCAGGCAGGCAGCCAACTGTCAAACACAGGTCCAGTCACATGACACACACCTGAACGACACAGGGAGAGAGGTCTGACAATGACGGGCCGCCATGTCGGTCTGCGTGAGCAGCGTTGTGTTAGGCAGCCAGTTTGAGGTGGAGGCGATGCGTTCACTGTCTGATGGATAATTTCCCACCAGAGGAACACCTTTCAAAAATGACACACAGCTGAAACTACCAGTCAATTTATGAGATAGTCGTCTGAGAAAAAAGTAATCAGCAACTATTTTGATAATTGATTAATCATTTCATTACATTACGTACACTCTGTGATTCCAGCTTCTCCAATGTGAGGATTCACTGTTTTTCTTTGTCATATATGACAGTAAACTCATCATCTTTGGATTTCTGACTGTTGTTGAGAAATCTGAATAAGTTAAACTTGGCTCTGGAAAATTATAGTGAGTATTTTTCACAGTTTTCTGACATTTTATAGAAAAAACTATTATTGGTTGATAGAAAAAATACTGACAAATTAATCAATAATGAAAACAATCATTAGTTACAATGTTTTTTTGTTTATATATGTATATATATATATATATATATATATATATGATGTGAATTACAGCTTATAAACCCTTCTGTTACAAAAATCATTATATAGATTTGACAAAAAATTAATCGTAACTCAAAGTTCACTCACTAGCTTTTCAAACAGCTTTCAACCACAACTTAATGCCTAATTGTCATGTTAAGAGTTGTTGTTTCCATGACAACCCTCATCTGCTGAGGAAGACAGTAGAAGTGGATCAAAACTCCAGGAAAAAGCCAGTAAGTGGATCTTGAGTCATAATTTTTTTTTTTTTTTTTTTGTTAAAATCCTGTTTTCAACCTAATGTTTCAAAAATATGTTCAGTGTTGACTCAAATAAATAAATACAATGCTGGGAGGTGACCACCACATTGTATTTGAATATAAAAAGGCAAACATAGTAGAATATAGAAAACTGTCCATACATGTCTAAGCTTATTTTTGTATTTGCACAAACCAATTTATACGCAAATGAGGCGTCTTTTCAGATAATATTTTACTTCTGTTAAAATTACTGATGTTGCTTTTTTTTTTCAGCCCTGCAAAACTGATGCGCGTGTTGTTTGTTTTCTACAACACGTTAATACATGTGACTCTACATCTAAATCTGGAGTTGCATTGCTGTTTTCATATGTGTAACTTTGATATAAGTTTTTATAAATGTTAGTATGAAGGCAGATCAAGCCAACAGTGTGACACTCGTGTGGCTCCTACATGAGTGTGTGTTTAAGTGCGTTACTTCAAATAATTGAAGATTACAGAAAGTCTAGAGCAGCTTCCTATTTAGCTAAAATAAATTACAGTCTTTTCAGATTAACATTATATTTATATAAGTTTATACTAGATGATAAATGTCTGTTAGATGTAGATCACAGGACAAAGCTGTTCTCAGCACTGGTCTGTCCTAAACTGTCCTGAGTGTGAGAAAGGTCCAACACTGTCACACACTACAAGGGAACAGAACAAGAATCAAGTTGCTTCTCTTAGTGCATTTCACTGCAGTGTCTTCTGGCCCACGTCATTGTCAGAACTCACTCATTTATTTCCGTGATTCAGTAAGCCTGGAGACTTGTTTTTTCTCCCCATTTTCAACCTCCTCCTCCTCCTCCTCCTCTTCCTCCTCCTGCAGAGAAAGTGAGATTCAAGTGCAGCTTCTCTCTTTAAGTAAACTTTAACTTTCACCAGTGCAACAGAAAATCGCTGCCCTTTTAAATCTTTCACACAAGGCATGGCTCATGCAGACTCATGCACACAGCAAATAATACAATTTCAAGGTCATCTGAATATAAATAGAGGAAAAGAGGAAAATAAAGCCACAATAGTTGAGTACAAAGTCCACATTCATTCACACATTGTTATAAACATCCCCTTCGTCTTCAGCTATCATCCCAACAATCCTTCTCCCTCTGCTGTGCTTGGTGACGTTTCACCTTGTTTCATAATTTCAGTTTTGCAATATTTCTTGTGGAAAATTTGTACCTCTTGTTTTTTTTCTTTTCTTTTTTTTTTGCTTAAGTAGCCAAGGCATTTTGCACCAAGGAGTAAACATAAATCATCATCTTATAAATCTCAGAGGTAGAACCCTGACAATTTACTCAGTGAGGAGATTGACAGGTAGATAGATAAGACAGACAGACAAAAGTAAACAAGCACTGTCTGTGTTTAAGACGGTGTCTGTGAGTCGCAAAAGCAGCAAATGAGAAATGACAACAGAAGAAAAAAGCTATGAAGTCAGGGCGAGTTGAAATGTAAATGTTGGGGGAAAGGTTCGTTTTTTGTGCAATCCTGAGAGCTGCTGTTCTCTCAGACGTAGAGGATGACGTTGCTGTCTGCGGGACAGTGAAGGCCTTCGGTGGAGGGGTTCAGGGCTCGGCAGGAGGGGGGCTGGGGCTGCTGGCCGGCCGCCAGGTGACAGCTTTTTGGGTGAGGCGAGTCACAGTCGTCCGACGTCAGCTCTGCGATGTCGTCTGATTGTGTGTCCGACATCTCCAGGTCACTGCGGATGCTCTCCGGCTGAGCCAGGGTGACGTCTCTGAGCCCCTCCCTGATCGACACCCCCGGTGACAGTCCCAACGCCGAGCCGGACAAAGCCCCGCCCCTTCTGGAGCTGCAGTCCTGAGGCTCCTCCCCTCCTGAGGCGGTTGCCATGGCGGCAGAGCCCTGGGGTGGGGTTAGGTCCTCCTCGCTGGTCAGGCAGAGATGGCTGGGTTTGGTCTCGATGTCCACCTGGATCTCCAGGTTGGTGCACTCCCTGCAGGAACACGTGATTTACAACATGAGGTAAAACATCTGAGGAGGAACTGGACTTGATGCCACTTTTGTCAGGTCCTCTCTAAGATGTTTGTTCTAAATAAAGTGGATCCATCACAATTTGCTACCATCAAATAATCGGTTACAAATAAATTCAGAAAAGCAACTTTATTTTCAGCCTAACATTCATTTGAAAATTAATTACATGCAATTATAATTTAGAAAAACAGGTAAAGAAGAGGAAGAACAAAGAAAAGTGTCACTATAGCTCTGATGGGAGACTGTGATATGGTTTATTCACTGTTATGTGAAGCTGCCTCTATCACAGAGATCTGTGCAGCTTTAGGCCTCAAGGCTGCAGAGAAGACAACAACATGAGATCATGGTGTCAACCTGCCAAGTCCTCAGATGAGTTTTAATCCTGTCATCTCAGTCACATCACAGTGTGCAGCATGACAACCATAAAAAACTCCCATAAAGTCTTTCAAAAGAAGAGAGGAGAGAATAACATGACGAGGAAGGAGAGAGACGAAGAAGAAAAAGTGGAGAGCGTTCGAGGACACCACAGAAGAAGACAGAAGCCTCCTGCCTCACCTGTCAGGTAGTGTGTAGGAGGAGATGATGGATCCGGCCATTCCTCGGGTGCTGGCACAGTCGCTCCCTGCTCCCAGGCTGCCCGTCTCCCTCTGGGCCGACTCTTTAGCCAGCTCCCCTGCTTGAACCTCCAGCCTGGAGCGAAACAAACGTCCGCAGTGGTCGGTGAGACTCTTCTATCAACACTTAGCATGAATGAGCAGATAAAAGCAGCTTCTCCTCGACTTCATCTCTAATCCTCACCTGCTGTATTTGCTGGTGCGGGATCCCAGGGCCCCTCCTGCCAAGGTGTTGAAGTGTGGAGTGTCACCCAGAGTCCCAGGGGCCACAGAGAGCCCCTCACTGGGGGAGGTGGTGCTCAGACCGCTGACTGCCCCGTCCAGACTGCTCTCACCGAGGCTCGGAGACTTGAGCGCTCGCCACGCATCCGCCACTACAAAACGAAAGAGCCGCAGCGTACATTAAAGCCGAGCTACAACGTGTAGGACTGAATTAACGAGAAACACTATTATCAGTTCAGTGTCCTCACCTGTGATTGGTCCGTCGTCCTCATCAAAGTCAATTCTTACTCCTCGGCCCTTCCCTCTGCTCACGCCACAGCCCCCTCCCCGACACAGAGAAATAGGCACCACACCGTACACATAGGCCAACATGATGGGAACGCCGATGCCTGAAGAGGGACAGACACAAAAACAGTTCATGACACACGTTTCACCCCCTTCACAGTCAATTTGAGTGTGAACGTTTAACTGTGATTTATATTTTTGTGCTAAAGAAGGAAAATTGGTGGATAAATCGGTGAAGAGAAGATGCAGATTATTGTGTCCTAACTTTACTTTATGTTTGAATTTCTGCTTTAGCTATAAGTGACCTAACATGAACAATAAACTGTATGATCCCAATAAGTATTAAAAAAACAAAGAGAAAATAAAGAAAATTACTTGGAGATTTAATTCTGATGCTATACATTTGTGTATTTCCATTTTAAAGAGATATATTTTGATTAAATCTAAGTCAGCATCACTAAAATGTTTCATATTTTATTTGGTTTTCAGTGTTACTCATTGGATTAAGTCATAAATCACAAGCAGCAGTGTATTTCTCTCGTGGCAAGCAGCAGCGTGTCTAGACGCTGTCCTTGGTTTCTTCAGCCTCAGAGATTCACGGCGAATACTGAGTGATGGTGGTGTTGTCGAGGTTCTTACCCACGCTGACAGCTGCGATGACAGGGGCGGTGATGATTGACAGGGCCACGCCTCCTGTGATAGCCAGGTTCCTTCTGTGACGTGACGTCTTCTTCAGCTCGTAGTGGGCGTGGATCTGCAGCAGAGGAGAGGCAGAGAGATGCTTTAACGTGCGTCACAAACACAAACACTTCACTAACACAACACGGCCGAGCTGCAGACGAACACAGGCGGAGGTGAGGGGTAAAGGTCAGCGCTGTTTTGGTGACGTCAGACTTTTGGCCAATTCAAAATGACAAGAACAAAAACACAGAAATCATCCATGTGTCATCGGCAGATGATTCACTTCATTTCACCAGAAACTGACAAATAAACACAGTGGTACTGTAGTCACACTGTAGGTTGTTATCCAATAAAAACCGACCTATTAATTACAGTATAAATCATAATTAATACTATTTTATTACCATTTTTCTTTTATCAACCTTGTATTTATCTAATGTAGAGGTGATTCAAGCAGCTTAATATTTTTTTGTCATGACATTTTTACTGAATTTTACCTTCATAAAATACTGTCAGACTCACCCACACAGTAAAGCTTCTGATTACTTTATTTAGTTTGGAGAATTAACTATCAGGACGTCAATGTTCTCATCAACAGCAAACAGAAACAAGTCTTCTTTTCAAAAAATATTTTTAAATGAGCAGGCAACAGAAATATATGTTTTACTCCTGTACCCTGCACCCACCATTTTTATTTCCTCAGGATCATTCAGCACTTTAGTCGGGATTTTAGAAAAGCTGCAGAGTCCAAAAACTTTGAAAAATCTTCTGATTAATTTTTTTTTCACATTTTCTGTATTAATTAGGCAGATTTCAAGAACACAAATGATCAGAAACATCTTTAAACAAAAAATTAAAAATAAAATAAAATAAATAAAAAACTCCACATGTAATTTCTGTGTACTTGTTGAATAAAGACTAAACTAAATTTAAAACTGGCACACTGCACTTTACAGTACATAGTACATAGATATTCTATTCTATTACATTTGCACACTGTTCAAATTTTGCTTATAATTGTAAAATTTCCTTTTAATTTAATTGAATTTATTTGTAAACTTTATTGCACAGACTCATGGCTGATTCAGGGCACATTTCACTACATGTTGTACTTGTGTAACTTGTACGTGACAAATAAAGAATACACAGAGACAGTGTGGTGGTGTGTGCCAGTGTGGTGCAGAAAGCTTTTCCTGTGGGGAGCCACTATGAATCATCATTGATCTACATTTCACACACAGACCCATTTCTTCCAGACAGCTCTTAAAGCTTCTTTTTAAAGAACAAAAAATGTGTCGTCCCACCCCCCCCCGCCCCCCACCACCACCATTTCAGAAGATTAAAAAAGTGAGAGGGGAACAACTAAAAAAAAAAAAAGGAGTTGAATTTGAGTGAAATTCCCTCCAGCACTGAAACATTACAGACACTAACTCCACGCTGTCAGAGAGACTGGAACATGTAGTAAACAAGCTGTGTGTGGGTGAGCTGCTGTTTCTAGTTAATCTGACTAGTTAACCTCTTCCAAGACTTCACACTGTGCCAGAGCTTCAGTCGGCTCAGACTGAGAGCTGCAGTTTTATAATCCTCCACAAGAGAGCGCCACAGTATCTGAATATGCAGCAACAGCTTCTCATCCTTTCTCTTCCTCTCTCTGCTACTTGAATGACAGTTGTCTTCCAGCATCAAAATGTATTAATCAACCTAACATTTCAGTCTTTGTCAGGAGTATTTTAAACTGTTCTCACAACCATGATCTTAAATAGATGATGTTCTACCCCTCATGTCCCCTGGATGTGCGAATATCCTCATTGAGAAAAGTCTAATTTAACAACCAAACAAAAAGCACACACACCCAGGCTTCTTCCAATAAGAGATGTAAAGTCATGAAGTAACTGTTTGTGGTCCCATTTGCTTTTCTTGTGAACCTTTTAATGTCACTTACTTTGCTTTGATTGCTTTATATTCCAGCTCTACATCAACTCAACTCATCAGTGAATCTAAAACATTTTCCAGCATCTCTGTCTTACTTACTGTAAAAATGTTTTAAATGTATTAACTGACACTTTTAAGATGATTTAATGACTTCAAGGGATTAAATGTAGATAATCTGAGAAGTTGTCGATGTTTCTAGGATCCTAACTTTGGGTCGTGTTCTACTTTTGAAGTGCTGAAGTCTGTCTTTAGATCCGTGTGACTATCAGTGTGAATGGAAACTGCTCTTTGGTCCTCAAAGGAACTGAAAACATTTTCTCATTTAGTGAAAACTTTTAACACTGTGCTGAAATGAGGACAGTATAATGAAACTCAGACCGAAAAAGGTTTTTGTTCTGCAATGTGGTGAATTCCAGTTAACTACCCCAGGAGCAGTGTAAAAGAATGACTGTGGCAGCACAGTAAACTATATGTGTGAGTTGCCACAACTTGTGGTTTTCCACTTCTGGTTTCTGAAGCAATGTGGACAAAGATA
The DNA here is from genome assembly GCF_046630095.1 of Trachinotus anak. Lineage (NCBI taxonomy): Eukaryota > Metazoa > Chordata > Actinopteri > Carangiformes > Carangidae > Trachinotus > Trachinotus anak. Next base: position 21,525,294 of record NW_027273867.1, on the reverse strand, counting down.
AAGTGAACTGACCATAAAGATTAAAAAAGTGTTGCTGAGTGTGAAAAGCAATGAAACTATGAGGAAGGAAATAAATAAAAGCAGACGTTTGATACTATCAGTGTGCACTTCTATAAAAAGGTACAAAGACAAAGCTCCACATTGAGATTATGAACTAGGATAATGTTTTATAAGGAACCTTATCTGTCTCTGTTGTCACTTCATGTAGATTTTAATTACCATCCATTTTCTCCACTTGTTAAACTTCTATTTAATTTGAAAGTAGATCATGAAAAAATTAAAATTGATCTTATGACTTTTCTGTCAATCGACTAATCCAAATAAACCTGAGAATAAAAGGAAAAAAATCAAACTGAAAATGGAAAGAAAAAAAGTGTAAGCAACAAAACTGTAGCTGATCTTGAAACATGCCTGAAACATGCACACATTTAAGTTCTGTTTTTGCCCTGTTGCTATAACTTGAACCCTTGACATGATCATTCAAATTACTCTTCACTAGAGGTTTGTAGTTTTTTGTTCCGGTGCTGCTGCAGCAGCTGAAGTTCCTTCTTCTGCTGTTTCTTACCTTGCGGCCAACGTAAACGGGAATTCCGATGACCATGGCGGGGACGGCGATGCCCGCGATGAGGGTGATGCCGACTGGAGCTCCGATCAGAGTTCCCAGCTGCCACAAAATCTTCTTCTTCCTGCTCCAAGGCTTCTTCCCCCAGAAGGTGCAGCCGGACGGACTGATGGAGGGAAACAGAGGGAGGGAAGAAGAGAGGGGGGAAGTGGAGGGTGAAAGGTGAAATGGTGAGATTTAAGGTTTAAATTCACACTTTTGAAAGACAAGTTTATTTGTACAGCACCTACATGTTGTTAAGATGGTACAATATAGACTCTGTACGTTTTAGTTTTGTCTGAATTTACAGTGGGTGAAGAAAATTCAGCCACATCCAATCATTTATGATCAGCTGCCTTGCAGAGAGAATCTATGGGCCTGTAGTCACTTGCTCACAGAACAAGGTAAATTTAGGTGTCATCTGCATAATCACAATAGTTGATGATATTGTTTTTATAATGTGGCCCAATGGGAGAAAGTAAATGTTAAATAGAAGAGGTCCATGGGTCGTGCCCTGGGGAACCCCAAATATAATGTTGCATAATTAGCAATTGAGACAAAATTGTTTCTGTCTCGAAGACATAACTTCATAATAATATATAACTCCAGTCTGTCTAGTGGTGCTGTATGGTCAACTGTGTGACAGGCAGCACTTAGATCTAGAAAGACTAGAGCTGAAATCTTTCCTCAATCTCCTGTAGAGTTGACATAAACAGTGAGAAGAGATATTTTACTACCTGAGGTAGTGCAGGTCGGAGATCTCCTTCATGCAGAGCCAGCAGAACTCACAGCCGCAGACGGCGCAGGTCATGTGATTGCAGCTCCCATCATTCATCTTGATGATGTAGGCGCCACAGCGAGGACAGGGCTTGATGTCATCAGCTGGAGACAAAGAGAGGACGAGTTTAGCTCCTGACTCAGCAAGAAATTTGATTTTTTGGCACAACAACAAAGTCAGGGAGGTGTTTCTCAGATAATATTAAACACTTTGTCCCTTTTTGTATCTGGTTAAAATTATTACACCACTTAATCTGTGTGTTTGTGCACTGTGCAAAATATAGTTAATGGGTTCAGTTTTCAAAGTAAATAAAATAAATTAAAACATCCTTAAATTCATGAAATTAAGTAAAATATGTTAGAATTGTTTAAATAGAAGAAAAACTAAACTCTGCTACAGTTGTTCCCTTTTGTTGTCTTTTCCCTGTTGGCAACAAAATCAAACCTCATTAGAGTAATGAATTGAACAATCGCAGCACTTTGTCCTCTAATGCAAGGAAAGAAAGCCAAGAAGCCAAAAAAGTCTGTGTGTTTGAATGGTGAATGCTGGGAACGCTCTCTGCTCTTTAAAGGGCAGTTTGGCATTTTAACGTGAAGAGACTCTTGAAGTGGGTCCTGTCTGTGTGTGTGTGTGTGTGTGTGTGTGTAGGAGTAGTTGTTTTTGTTTGTGTACTCTGTATTCTGCTGACACAACTCAACACACTCCATCTTGTCTCTCTTTCTTCCTCTCTTTCTTCTTCTCTTCTCTTTCTTTCCTGCCCTCTCCATCTCTGCCTGCTGTGTCGTCTCCTCTCTGTCTCTGTAGATCTGTATCCAGTTGACTAAGCAGCAGGTTAGGCACAGACAGACAGGCAGGCAGAGAGGGAGCGGCCTGGATTGTTTTATGAGTCAGTTTCGGCCGTCTGGATCATTGTCAGTTCTTCTGAATACTTGGCAGAGAGAGGAAGACTGGAAGTGGTGAATTAAGAAGATGCAGAGAGAGAAGACCGACTGAGGACAGCTGCAGGGATTTACTTCATAGATCTTTAATCAAAATGCGATTAAAGACAAACACACATTTAAGAATGTTAGCACGCACAAGCACGCATATCTGTAGTGTGTTGTGTTTGTATCTCCCATCACTACACAAAGGCTGATATCTGTTTCCCCCTGTTTCCAGTCTTTGTGCTAAGCTAAGTGAAGCATCTCCTGGCTGTAGCTTCATATTTAACTCATGAGGGTGATAACAATCAAACAAAACCAAATGTCAACTATTCATTCAAGGAAGCTGTAAACAATTGTAGTGACCCCTTTTAAGACAAAACTGCATTTCAAAACATAGACTACATGTCTTGTGAGTGAACAGTGATAGATTTCATCAATTCATAAACCCAATGATGCAAAAAAATTCTATGATCAATAACTTGTTCACATGACATTTCTTAAAGAATAATTTCCTTACGTTTTAAAAATATTTTATAAACCATTTTTACTATTTTAAGTCAAAGCAGTGACCTTGTATGAAATCTTTCCGCCCTGAGCTGGGTGTATTTTTCTCTTCTTCTGCATTTTAAAAATATTTTCTGCTCTAGAAGAAGAGCCAAGTTTACAAGTATCTAAAATACGCACCACAAGAGTCACAAGATGTTTTTTTATTACCTTTATGTAATAATACACTCCTTTATTTTGAAGTAGCCCCACCAGATCTGAAAAATGTCTCCTAGAACACAACTGATTTTTTCTAAACTGTTTTTAAAAGTTTTCAATGTTTTAACACATCAAAAAAAGTCAAATCTTTAACTGATTAATGGAAACATAGCTGAAATACAGTTCAATACAGTTTTTGCATGTCATAAATGTGATGTGCACCAACAGAGCTGAGCTATTCATATCATTTTCTATGGGTGAAGTGCTGAGGTAGACGACTGATATTCCACCGTGTCTCTTTGTAAATCTCCCTCCCTCAGTTTAGACTGAGCCACGTTATGGTGACATTTTAAAACGCTGCACAACAGGATGAACAGTGCTGCAGTCCTGAAACTATCAAGTGGAGAAGCTGTGATATAAATAGTGTCTTGCACTTGATTGAACACGGTACGCTTCCTCCAGCGGTGGGAACTCTGGGGAGCTGGTAGAACAGACGCGAGACGAGTTTGACTCAGCCCTCTGACAGACATGAGATAAAGGCTGACTGACAGAGACGCCGGGGCACAGAGTTCTCAGGGTGTGAAATTCATTTTCGGGCCGGAAATGCTTGGGGAGATTTTATCTGTGTATTACGTCTGCACTGAGCACACATACATCTTTATGTTTGTGTGAAACTGTGGCACCTCTGTCTGACTTTTGATCCAGTCGTTTACTGTTGTTTATTCCAGGTACTCACCGGGCCCCTGCTCCTGCGTATAGCTGGGTGAGTGGTTGCTGTGGGTGTGCAGGGATTGCGCCCTCTGTTGGCGGGCGGAGTCGCAGGTCTGGTTGGGGTGCCAGGCCTGTTTGCAGTGGTAGCAGAACTCAGCGCCGCAGCCTTCTCTGCGACAGAGCAACCTGGGACAGCTGGCACAGCCCGAGGCGATGACGGCAAACCTAAGAGAAAGTGACAGTGGGGGAGAGGAGAGTTTAGTAATGACGTAACTGAAGGAGTCAAGTGATGAAAGCAGAAAAAAGACAACAGCTGTCAATCAATCCTGCAGTAAATTAAAGCTTGAATCAACAGAAATGAAAGGTTTGATTGTACTGCTGATTGTGAACTGGCTGTTCCATATTTCTGAGTCTGAACACCGCCCAAACACCCACATCTGAAACTGTGGGCAGCCACTCAGCTTGTGAGCTCCATCATGTTGATTTTACGCTACCTGCACAGCACGAAAACTGGGACGAGCCAAAGTAATCAACCATTTTTTTTTCACTCAAACCAAAGATAAAAGGTTTTCTGAGTTCTTGGCTGACGTCTGACTGGTGGTGAGAAGATGCCAAAGCGATGCACCATTTCTGTTAAAGGAAGAAGAGCCTGATCTTCCTGCTCCTTGTTGGTCAAACCTCACCTAACCTCTAAACCTTAATGATTTAACATGACTCTTTTCTCATATAAATATACTGTATGTGAGACAGTCGTGAGTCTGCTTGTTGCAACACTTCCTAGAAACCACATTAAACTGACATTGAGTGAAATATTCAATCCCAAACCACAATGTTTGGCAACATATTGCATAACTGACATGTGACTTTAGAAATGCTGCAAACTCAAGCTGAGTTTCCAGGAGAAGAAGATCTCAATACGGCCACTAATAGGCACATTACGTAGCCTGAGAGCTCTCTATAGCCTGAGAGGAGATTTGATCAATGCAGCAATCACTTAGTAACAACACTGAGAGAGAAGGGGAAAGAGACGGGATGAGGTCAATCAATATGGATTTCACAGGAAAAAGGAGGTGGAGAGGAGTGGAATGAGGTGAGTGAAGAAACAGCTGTGATGGAGTGATTCAAAGGAAGTGCAGTTCATCAGCAGAAAATAGCTGAAATCAAATTATCAATCAAATAGATTGTACCAACACAAAAGAACAAAAGAAATCACCAAAAGAAACCACTTGTTCTCCAGACTTCACACCAAATTTCCCTGAAATTTCATGTGTTTTTACAGACTTCCAAATGTGACCCAAACATTATAACTTCCATAGTGGAGGTAAAACTGACAGCCTGAAAGTGCAGACATTTTTTTTTAAATTTACATTACATACAATCGGAGACTAATCTCTCCATTTCTGTGTAGTTATGTTTGGCTGGCACATTTTTAAAGCAAATGCTGGTAAATGTGTCAAACATGGTGGCATTTTGGAACAATAAAAATAAAGATGGGAAACTGAAGAGAGGGAGAAAAACTGAGATATAAGAGGCTGTCAATCACTGGAGAAATCACAAAGGAGGCCTGTCATGAAATATTGTTGCCCAGCTAAGTGGAAGAAAACATGTTGGAGGAGTGATAATAAAAGCAGGCAGGGATTTTAACTTTTTTTTTTTGCCTTTATCCTACCCTGACAAAACAAAGCTGCTGCCAGTTTTCACCACATTAGTTGGGTTTCCAAGTTACACTATTAAAAGGAAGAGGAGCGTGGAAGATGTGATAACACAGCAAACTTGCAATTGTTTTGGCACGCCTCCAACACAATGTCGGCGGCCCCAACACGTCCCTCATTACCACCTCTTTGAACAGTGCGACAGGCCTGTTCTCAGAGCAGAATAAAATCATGGTTATCAGAGGAGACAAGGGTTTGCTTACTCAGGACAAGACGAGACATGAAGTGGCATCCCTGCAGAGACACTTCACCCTGCGTCTGTGAGGATTTAATTTAGACATCACTTCTGTCTTCAAAACACATCTGCAAAATTTAGCCAAGGTTCCTGTGTAATGATGAAACACGTGCTTTTTTTTAAACTATCCACAGTGTTTTCAACAGGAATCAAAGGTCAAACGGTCTCTCAACGGACTGAATACTTAGATAACCATGTGAACTCTCGATTCGTGTGAGGGAAACAAAAACACACAGATGCCAGTTTTGCAGTTTTTTCTGCTACATCAGCGCTCTGGTGTAAGCTCTCTTAAACAGAAACACAACAGCAGACTGTTAAGTGAGTAATGAAGAAGCCCTTCACAAGACAGACTGTTTGTTAACCTCTTCCCTGCCTCCAAACTCACTCTGACCTTTATGTGAAAACCCATTTTCTCCTTCATCGTAAGTGGAACTTCTTATTGTTTATACTTCATACTTTCCTCTGTGTTTTCAGTGAAGTCACACAGGGATTTGTATTTGTGGACAGCAGGCGACAACTATTCGATGGGTTTCATTGCAATCCATTAAATGGTTGTCACGACATTTGACTCATAACCACAAATGCACCAAAGTAACTTCATCCTCTCGGTAATGTCTGTACCAAATTTTATGGAAATCCGTCTGACGTTGCCATCCCTAGAGCCGTAGCATGGCTAAAACAAACAACCACAGGAAAAGAGAACGTGACTGTGCTCTCCTTCAGGCTAATTTGGGACTTGTTGTGGTGCAGAGCACAGGTCGCCACCACAGCTTTCGAATGGGAGAACAACCCCTGTCGACTGGTGGATATTCTACTGCAGCACAGACAGTAATCTGGTCTGACGCTTCCAGGATGAGAGAGGAGAAAAGAGAGGGACAGAGGTAGGTAAAACAACAGGAGATACAGGGAAGGTAAGAGGGGCATGTGAGATCAAGAGCCGAGATGTAAATGTTAAATGCAACAAGACAGAGGCTGGGAAAGAGAGGGATGAGAGGCGGAGGAGTTTTATGAGTGCTGACATGCTGCGCGTTGAGGGGAAACGTGCACAGACAGTCCTGTCGGCGTTCAGCTCCACCAAGAGCCACCTGGGAAGCCTGCTGAGCCTGTAAATGCAACGTTACCACACACACACACACGCACAGATGTAGACTAATAGCTGGGTGTATTTAACACCAGGGTGACCTGAACATGCATCAGGCTGACTCACTCTCACAGAAATGAAAAACACGAGCGTTGCGAGTCAGTCGACAACAAAAGCACAAAATTAGCAGCAATGACACACACACACACACACACGTACAGCAAGTCCAGTGAGTATGTATTGATCTGCTTAATTAAGTCGCAACTCCTGTTACCCCTGGCAACACTCCCTCTATGCCGCATCGATAGTCGCCATAGCAACTGACAGCCAGAGGAGACGGCAGAGGGCCACTCTTTGTTCTCACTGGATGCTCAGGTCTGACAGTCACACAGACTGAGACCTCATTGGCCGGACGAGGACGGAGGTCAGAGGTGAACAGCTGTGTTGTGACGGTGGGGAGATCGATCTATCAGGTTCCAGACCGTGTTCTTGTTCTGTGTTAGGCGTCACTGCTGAGAAAAAGCCTTTAGATTCACTGTTTATGCCAATAATTCTGACACTAATGTGAGATAAGATTTAGTTTTGTTCAGATTTATTTTGTACATCACCTTATTTTTCCTCAGGTGTATTGAGGGAATTGAAATATTAAAGTAATGGTAACTACAGTACATATATAACACATTCTGTTCTTGACTTAATTAATCCACTTTGCCTGTAAAGTTAGCGATGTTTAAAATTAGATTGGCAGAGTGGTATGATGTAAGGCTGTAAGATGTTGTATGACAGTAGTCTGTGTTCAATTGTTCATTATCTCCTTGCAAAGTTGTGAACGTGTTAGCAAACTGTTAACTATTTACTATTTAGCAGCATCATCATCATTATCAGCCATGTTTCTGGTTCTGTTTTGGTCTCCACAGAATCCTGAGATTGTTGGTTAACTGCAAATAATCATCCATTTTTATCTTATGCAATATAACATAATTCATGTAGTGGAATATTATTGATGAATAATAAATAGGCAATCATTACATTTTGAATTTACACTGATTATATGGTCATAAATGAGGACTGTCTTTCACTTCACTGTCTACTACATATCTTTCAGAAAAGATACGATACAAAAACCAGGTCATATTTACATAACTTTCCCCCAAGTGGACTGAGATGCAAAACACACACACACACACACACACACACACTCACACAGACACACACAGACACAGACACAAACACTGTATGCCCATTTTCAGCTATAAACACTCCATTCTCTGTAATACTGTGGAAATTCACACTTATTCACTGTTTCTGTGGAAGCCTCCTCTCCAGTAATGGACATTCAAGGCTGCCAGCAGCTCCTATTTGTGTGTGTGTGTGTGTGTGTGTGTGTGTGTGTGTGTGTTAGAGTGTGTGTGTGTGTGAGTGTGTATGTGTGTGTGTGTGTGTGTGTGTGTGTGTGTGTTTTCACGGGTCTGTTTCTCTGTCTCCAGCCCCAGCTGTCTGTGGTGAATAATAATTTGGACTTAGTCAACTCATCTAATTTAAAGGGGGTCTGACTCATTGCTGACGTCAGACAGAAAATTGTCCCGGTGAACATTTAGGTCAACTCTCCTTCTATGATACTGCTGATGCCAACACACACTTTGGTTTTGGGGGGTTTTTTAAACAGGAAATTGCCCTGACTTACGTTTTTTACCTGTGTGCTTCTCTGAACTTCAACATCTTCAAAAGTTATATGACTAACTGGAACCTTTACCATATTCCAACCGTAAACCTAAAATCCCCACCTTTGTCAATGGGGTCTGGCCTGAATGCAATAAGTAATAATCATACCAGGCAAAGAAAGTAACATAGGGACATAAACACATGTAAACCTAAAGCAATATTTACAATAATAGTGATCACACGCTTCTGACTGGACACATAGTAGCACTTACAACAACAAGGAACTGTAAAAATAGAAATAGGAAAAAGATATTCACTGTTACTCAGCGCTTACAGACTCAGTGTCTGGCACATGACAGACAGTGAAAACACCCAACCTGATTAAAGTGGAGTGAAATATTCCTCAGGAAATCAGAGGTCACAGCAGTTCATTCAACAGACTGCAATAAAATTTGTTGTTGATATTTATAGTCTCCAGAGAAAACAGGAAGTTATACAACTTTTGGTGACTCATAACCATTCATCTGGCACTACTATCAAAAATCTATCAAAATCTGCACTGGTTATTCGTGGTCCCCAGATGTTGGACCCTAATGTTTTAATAACTCCCAATAACAAACTGTGAAAGCACCAAAACATGATTAAACCTGACGTCAGAGACACTGACAGTGGCAATTATGTTCCCCAGAAAAGCAGAGGCCAAAGCCGTTGGTTTAAATTTCTAATTAATATTCATGGTCCCCAAAGAATGACGGAGAGGATGATTCTGGTGGCGCCTGACCTTTCAGCTAGAGCTACAACAGAGTTGAACTTTTCTTTTAACACTTGAAACACAAGAAAATATCACAGGAAACATTGGCCAGATTTCCATGAAATTTGTGTCAGTTATTAATAGACTCCAGATGATGAACCTTAACAATGTAGAAAGTCCCTGATTGCTCATTTAAGACAGTCACGAGGCGAAAATATCCACTTCCACTTAGGAAAAACCTAATTGCCAACAGACGGAGTAACTCTCATCGATGTTGACTTCTCTTTTCACTTTTGAAGGAAACCATTGAAAGGTTTATCTGCTACATATTTCACTTATTGGCTTATAAATGTCACTTACCATCTAAGGATTGCTCACATTAGCTAACATTAGCCATCATAAGCTACTGGTCACCAAACCAAATAAGGCTGGAGCAGCAAAACCACTGAGTGTACTGAATTGTGTGTGTTTTATTGCTAATGAATTCAACGTCTCATTTGTAAGATCCAGAATGTGTTATTTATTGTTTCATAATAAATGCAGCCTCACTTTAAAGCTTCCCACAAGATGAACCCCTCCCATAGACTTCCGAACTATGGATTGGCCACTGCCATAAATTCTTGTGTATTTTAACTCTTTCTTTCTATTTCAGATTGTTTTTATGTGTGTAAATGAACTGATTCACATGTGTAGATGAATAGTTAATGTGTATCTGCATTTGCAAATTCGCTTGCCTCAAATTTCCCCTTTAGAGATGAATAAAATATTATAATAATTGATTTGAATTTCCTCTATTTCCTCAAACTGTCAACTGCGCACAAGCACCACCCTTAGGACATAAAAGCTTCAAGTTTCACAGCCTGTTGAATGTTCCAACAAGAGTTTAGAAAATTGTAAATATTCTACCCCGTAGGTTCTGTACGGAGGGGCAGGAAAAACACACATGGACAGGCACATAAGGACAGATTTATGCCAAGATACCCCACAGACACTATGGCCTTCCCCTGTGACAGGACCAGTATTACTGTACAAAACCACAGCAGAAAAAATTCACTGAATATCTGCATCTCTCCTTCCCACACACACACACCGAAACACAAACACAATGAATCATGCTTGCTTTCTATGATGAAACAAACGCCTCTCATTTGTTCCAAAAACCAGACGAGAGCTGCTGTACCTCCAAACCCGACTGACTTTCCCTTCCTCCGACCACAGGGCGAGCTCACAGCCCTCTAACCCAGTTACAGTCTCTCTCCTCCACTTTCAAATTCAACTTCCTCAGCCCGCCTTTCTCTAAGCTAGCTCGCTCTGGTTCCTGTTCTTTACCCCGAGACATAGAAATACAGTCATTTATGTGGATTCTGAGGCAATACCGTGCATCTGAAACCCAGGAAATTACAGCAGAAAAAGTGCAGAAATAACCTAAAGGCAACTGATTGAGTGATCGGTGCGTCAGAGAGGGAAAAAGAAGGGAGAAAGAGGAAGAGAGAATGAGAGAAAAGACAAGTAGAGACAAGGATTTTACAGCTATTAGTCTGTTAATGATGATATAAACAGTCCAATGTAGAAAAGGTTAGTGGGCACAGTGTGTCTCGAGTCTCTCTGCAAAACTGTAGAAAAACTTTCCATAAACTAACATGACATCATATCCAGAAACTTGTTCAGTCATAACCAGATGTTGAAGCAGTCACTGCTCCCATTTTAATCTTAATATTCCCTTATTTTGTTTATGTATTCAGCTTCTCAGAAACTTATCTTAAACAGAAAAAAACTCTTTCTCAGATAAGACATGACTTCCGGCAACACTCCCTTTACTCATAGATCATGAAATGCTTCTTGCCTTGCAACATTTTCACTTTTTCTCTCTCTCAGTTTCTGTTCCTTACAATAACTTACTGATTTTTATTAAAACCTTGACATGGTGAATTCCCTCAAGGGAAACAGAGTGCATTTCAATTCCGGGACAAACCTGTGAGGCAGCTTAATCTCCCATCAGTACCACAGAAACACGAAGATGGAAACAAACTCCGCTGAAACTTGCACAGATGAGCCCGAACCAGAAACATAAATTCTCAATCTAACCTGTGTGACATTCATAACCCACATAACCAGATTTTATTCTAATCCCAACCCCAACCCTAAAATTGGCCTTTTTTCAATGGGGCCTGGAATGAATGTCTTCAGTACATCGCACAGTTCACTGATTGCTGAAACGATAAGTGGATTAATCAATAATTGCCTGTCTTTCATCAAGCAAAAATATCAAATCAATACCAAATATTCTCTGGTTCTATTTTAGAGATTTTTTGCTTTTCCATGTTTTTTATTCCATAGCAACTCAAATTTCTTTGAATAGTTTTTGAAGTGAGTGTACAAAATGATTCACTGATTCATATCAAAAACAATCAACTTGTGTTATGTTTAGAAATAAACACATGCTGCTATTTTCTGCAGTGATAACACCTGATCAGGTAAATACACTTGATGGTGTGATAGAAACAGTACGATGGAAACAGAGCCACAGCTGAAACAGGCACAGAGGAGCCGACCAGCAGCTTGAATGAAGACAATGGACAGTTTCTTACCCGCAGTCAGGCGCTGGGCACCATCGGCAGTCCGGATCGGAGGCGAGGCACCTCCGCAGCAGGAACTCCTCATACTTCTCCAGCAAGGCCGCATCATCCAAGATGTCCGCCACCTGCCGTGGGACCAGTCTCTCGGCACACTCAGGGCAGCTGAGCTGGACTCGGCTCTCTGTGATTTCGATGCGGAGGTACTGGCGCAGGCAGCAGAGGCAGGAGCGGTGGCTGCACCCCAGCAGCTCGGGGAGCTGGTCTGCGGGCTGGCACACCAGGCACAGGGGGCACTCCAGGAGGTTGGCCTCCCCAGAGGAAGGGGCTCCACCCAGGGACGGCTGGCTGGAGGACAGTGGCTTTGATGGGGTGCTGGAGGCAGCGTCCTGGGGGGTCGTAGCGGCTGTGGTGGTGGTAGTTGTGGGCGTAGTAGCGGAGGTTGCAGCAGGCGCTGAGCTCAGGGCAGAAGGCAGGAGCTGTTGTTGTGTGTGGTGATGTTGGTGATGATGGGACAAAGAGGTGGCCGCTGCTCCTTTGGGGCCCCTGGTGCCCCGAGAGCCCCGTTTGCTGTGGAAAAGGCTGTGGAAGGAGATGCGGCCCTGGCGTTTGCCCGCCGCACGGCACTTAGGGTTGGGGACGCCACTCACAGAGGAGTGAGGCGACTCTGAGTCCTTTTCTGATCCCATTTTCCCAGAAGAGACACACAGGGCCGGTTATTGTCCCCTGATACACGTTAATGTATCGCAGAGGGACAGTGAGCTACACAAACACACACTCAAACACACACAAAGGAGGATTTGTCCCCCTGTGAAAGCCAAACTGGAATTGAAATGCTATTCAGGCTCCTGGCAGAGAAACTTGGGTGTCACGTCCTTCTCTCCCTTTTATGAGAAACTAAACATTATCAGGAAAAGACAGAGTGAGATAACAGAGAGGCAAACAAAAAACGAAAGAGACTGCGCAAGTTGAAAGTGGAAGAAAAAAAAATTCCCTTCCGAGTTTCTCTCAAACCTGGCGGCCAAGCGGTTCACGAAAGAAAAAAAAGTACCTAATCTTTCATCTCCCAGGCAGATTTGAGGTCAAACATTCAAGATTTTCACTGTCAGACACAAAGATTAATGTCTGATTCAATGAGTGACTCTCTTTCTTAAAAGCAGAGCTGGGTAAAAAAAAAAGAAAAAAAAAGAAAGGTAACAGAAAATCCACAGAGCAGAGTTGTTGTTGTCCGAACGCTGTAATAATCCTCAGTGTGGATTTAATTCTCTCCAGCTGTATTCAGAGCCTCTCCTCTGCTCGTCTTCCTCTCCTTCTTGTTGAACACCGGCCTCTCTGAACGGTCTTTTCTGTCAGGAAGAAGAGAGCAGGAAGTTAGCACAAAGAGCATGCTCAGTATGACACACACCTCTCTTATTCCCCCTGCTCGCGCTGCCTCTCTGCCTCTGCTCTGCTCTTCCTGGGTTTTGATCATTAACTCTTGTGGCCCTGAGCTGATTATCTGTCTGTGCTAATTACATTTAAATACACAGACACGCCCGTTAATGCAAGAAATGTTACACAATGCATGTATGTGTTAAGTGACCATGACTGAAGGGTTAAATAGAAACAAAACTGCACTAAGACACATTAAATCATCAGTTAAATCTGTGACATCATCAATCAGTCTGACCAATCATGTAAGCATGTGAAACCAGTCTCCGTCTCTCGCCATCACATTGAGCACTGCGAGCTCTTCCTCCACTTCACACTGCGCTGCTAGTGCCGTTACCATGGTGACGCTCACTATGGGAGAGCGTCACCACACACAGATACGCACACATGAAAAGACACACTCAAACCTGTAAATGAACACAAATCATAGGCCACACACACACATATTCCAGTCACGTGCACACATACAAATACACACAAATTAACACACACACACACACACACACACACACACACACACACATTACCAAATGCAAAGACACACACACAGTCAAACAGACATACAATAAAACATGAAAACACACACATACAAAGACATGTTCACATGGATACACACGTGTATACAAGTACACACAAGAAAACAAGTACATAATTATATATATATATATATATATATATATATAGAGAGAGAGAGAGAGAGAGAGATACACACTGCCAAATCCCAAAATTTAATACAAATACAAAACACACAGATACAACACATACAAAGACATGTTCAACCCTGTAAGAGAACACACACCAACTGTAAATCATCAGCCACCCACACACACAACTCTGAATGAGCACACAAAAGTGAAAAGTGATAATTATGTATACACACACACACACACACACACACACACACACACACACACACACACACACACACACACACACAGTTAATAAACTGGTAAATGAATACACACTCATACACATGAAAACATACACTTCCAAAATGCAGAAGCACACACAGACAAACAGATACACACCGTAAAAGAACCCCTCCCACACACACACACACACACAGACACACAAAGTGAGCACAAACACACGTGTACAGATGATAATTACATGCTGTGTCCCCGCTACAATAACAGGCCTTGTGAGCTGTATCCTGTGTGTAAGAGACACTTAAAAACTCTTGTGTGTTATCAGGTTGTTGGATGTTTTCAGTACAAGTGTATTTCTGTGACGTCATGTTTTACAGTAAACTCAGCCGAAAGATCATGTGTCCTCTCATAGGTTAAAAAACCTCAAAACTCACAAGAAAACAGCTAAAAATGTGTTGTCATCACAAAGTTAAAGCAAGGTTGTGTCTCTAAGTTCCTGAAAAGTCGTTACAAAGACGGAAGGATGTTTTCTCTCTCTCTGACCAGCAAATCTGATTAGACACACACGCACGCTCAGGGTAATGCTGACCCAGTGAACGTCAGACCATTCAGAAGACTGTGACCTGTGCGTCTGTGTGAGGGTGGATTCACGTCACTGACAGATCAGCTGACCAGTCACCGAGCAGCAGGCCGACAGAGATACCGGCTCTGCCAAGTGTTTGCTCCAGGCTCAGCTGAAAAGTCTGAGTCTGTTATAATTTCAAGGTCAAACAGAAAACAGAACCCAGGGACCACAAAACTGATTACACACTTTTATTTTATTTGCTAAATAAATAAGGAGAAATGGACAATACTTTACTACTACACCACACAACAGACAGACAGGCAGAGATGCCTCTAATCCCATGGATGAGAATAAAGGCCTGTAGCAACACACAGACTGCACCCATTTCCACCAGGATTGTCTCGTTTTCTACAAACTACAACAGAATAATCTGAAAGATACAATAATCCCATGAAAACCTGACACATACTGGCTTTTATACATATTTAAAGTCAATTAAAAAATATATTTTGAGGGTGCATTTAAGGAGAGAGCACCGCCAAAAGATGTTTATGCTAATTAATATTAGACACTGCTTTTAATGTATTGTTTACATGTCCACAATGTCATTTTTTTTAAATCACATAAAAGCATAAAATCCAGATGTAAATCCAGCAAGGATGCGGAAATATGTTGTGCAGGCATCACATCAGCTGGACGCTGGACAGCTCAGTCTGCAACATCCTGCTCAAACACGGATTTAAGATCTTTGGGGATAAGAAACAAGTGTTTAACTGTAAATTAACCAGACGAGGAGTCGACAGTCGTGCTGGGAGCTCTGAGGCTGTATTTCATCACAGCTGTGTTTTGTGTGTAATGTTCACCGTCTCAGTTTAGCGTGTCAGCCTGCAAAAGATTAGCTGCTTAGAATTAAACTCAAAGTACAGCTGAGGCTGACGGGAGAGTCATTAGTTTTGCAGGTGTTTACACATAAAACAAGGTATTATATAGATTAAAATGCACACATACACATCCATTAACGGTAACCATGGCAGCACATCACTCACCCTCTTCTCAGGGTCAAACGGGGACTTCACCGAAATGTGTGGTATAAAAAGCCTGCAGTTTCTAAATATACACTCCCAGCTGCCCAGTAGTAGCCCTCTCCTCTCTACACACACACACACACACACACACACACACACACACACACACACACACACACACACACACACACACACACACACACACACACACACACACACACACACACACACACACGGACACGGACACACAGATCTACTATTCAAGTTGGTAAAACTGGTTTCTTTTTCCAACAAGGGCCAGTTGTGTAATGATGTTTTGTACTAAGTTGCTTCACAGCCTGATGAAGAAACACCTCTTTCTTTCAAAGAGATGTCTCTGATGACAACACACACACACACACACACACACACACACACCTTTTTGTTTTGTTTTTAGGAAAAGCGGTGGCGAGATTTCCAACTGCTGATAAACACTTCCTACTTCTCTGAAGAGGCAACACCACAAAGATCAAAAGTTTAGATGAGTTCTTTCCCATATTTCTAACTGATGATTTAATTCTGCTCTGCTGTTCCACTTTGATTCATGTTGTCTCGCAGCCTGGAGGAACACAAACACAACACACTGATGCTGATGATAAGAGCCAATGAAACAACAGGTTAACAGACAGAAGACAGAGAAACGCTTTGCCAGAGCTGTGAGAGTGTGAGAATGGGGAGGCTTAGTGCGTGTGTGTGTGTGTGTGTGTGTGTGTATACATGGTTTTTTCTATGGTTGTGTGGACAAATTTTAGTTTAAAACTACTGTTGTCAGGACATTTTGGCCGGTTGCTGCCCTAAGACTTGATTTTAAGGTTAAGGTTAGAATTAGGTTTAGGTTACAGTTAGATTAAGAGGCTAGGGAATGTGTTATTTCCAAGACTGTCCTCACAACTATGGAAAGATGTGTATGTGGTGTGTGTGTGTATGTGTGTGTGTGTGTGTGTGTTGAATTGAGCAGCAGTGGAGTAGGAGGACAAGTGTGGAACAAAGGGTGTGTGAGCGTGTCGATAACAAACCAAGTCCAGATTGTGAAGTTCTCAGGCTGTTCAGAGCCATCTGCCAAACAACGGCATGAACACACACACACACACACACACACACACACACACACACACACACACACACACACACACACACACAAACGTCCGGCTTCATCCAAAAAGCATCCTGTTTTCCTGTGCAGTCGGTCGGTGCAGAAGACGACCGTGGACGTGGACATGACTGTGTATGTTTTGGTTCGCAGATAAACATCAAGCAGCCAAACATTAAACAGATTAAGATGAAACTGTTGACTCAGCACTTCACAGGCCCTTACTTCCTCTGAAGTCAGGTGACTGGTCAAAATTGCTTGCTGTCCCTGTGAGTAATTCCCACAACGCACAGAAAATCTTGCTTTCTGGCACCTGGTTCCCATGACAACCCTGGTTCTCATGACAAAGATGGCTGCCGCCTTTTATTTCTGACATCTGCGCCAGGTTGAGTGCAGTTAATTAACAGTGTGGTGGAAAAACAGCGGCACTCCTCCTGCATTCAACACTTTACTTCAAACCAAATCAAAAACAGCTTTATTGTCCATCTTTGTTTGCATAAAAGTAGAAATTCGTCTCGCTCTGCAAACAATCTGTGTGGTCACATGTGGATTCGATGACACAGAAGGTCATGGACCGGCCTCAAGAAAAGCTAACTCATAAGTATGTTGTTCTTTAATCCACCACGTTTGTAATACATGGTGTAATACACACTGCAGCCTTTAGAGGCCACTAGTGCAGCTTTTAATCTTGTGTCTTTGTGGGATGTTAAACTATGTGTTTCAAAACTACCTAAATGAAACATTACAGTGCAACGTCAACCATATAATCAGACACTAAAGGGAGAGAGGGAGAGAGAGGGGGAGAGAGGGAGAGAGGGAGAGAGAGGGAGAGAGAGGTGTGCTCTGCAGGTAATCTGTTCTCAGCACTTCTCAGACAGACTGTTCTGTTTTAGACTGTGAATCTATGCCTCAGCACTTTGGGATCTTTGAATCTCTCCCTGCAGGGCACGGCCAACCTACATGCTGCAACTGGCTGGACACACTCTGCACATCTTATAGGTACACACACTGACACATGGATAGTGCTAAAATGATAATTTGATTAATCAATTAGTTTTTGTTGCAAAGATTTGCAGTTTTTCTCAGTTTTATATAATTGCAAATTGAATTTCTTTGTCTTTCCGACTTTTAGTCAGACGATACAACCAAAACAACATCAACCAGGGCTCAAGAATCGAGTGATGGTCACTATTTTTAAAATATTTTTAGAGTAAACATTCAATTAATCTGCAAAAAAAATCTACAGAATAATCAATAGTGAAAATAATTCAAATAAATAAACACAAAAACATGATACAAAGATCAAATGAGTAATAAATTGTCCAGTAAAATAACACAAGCATCAGATTAGAGTCACAGAAGAAGAAGAACAGTTTATAAGACTGAACTGATTCAGCCAGCGTGGGCTCCACTGGCAGGTTATTCCACATTAGAGAGGCTGTAATGAAGAATGATTGGCCACTCACACACACACACACACACACACACACACACACACACACACACACAGACACACGTGTACTTCTGAGTAATCAGCTGTGCTACAGGTGTTCTGCTGTAAGAGCTGATTGGTGTTATGCAACAAGATGATTCACTGCGAGGCTCAACACGTCTGTACAAGATCCACACTACAGCACACACACACACACACACACACACACGTGCACACACACGCACGCACGCACGCACACACACACACACACACACACATGCACAGACACACACACACACACACGCGCGCGCACACACACACACGTGCACACACACACGCACGCACACACACACACACACACACACACATAGAGGTGAACTTGACTTAGGTCAGTAGTTTGGCTGGTAGTTAATAGTTTACAGGTATTTATACTCAAGTAAAACAGTCCATGTGAAAGTACTTTACATACGTATTTTATTTGGTTGAGAAAACAATATAACCATGGGGCTTTGGGTTTTATCAGCTAGAAAAAAACTTTGTTTTCTTTAATATATAATAATTAAATGATGGCATTTTAGATGTGAAATCTGAAAAGTAACAGGTAACTACAGCTAATGTAGCAGAGTAAACAGGACAATATCTATTTACTGAAATGTAGTGAACAGAGTGAAGTTATATAAAATAGAAATACTCAAATCAAGTAAAACAACCTCAAGGTTAAAAGGGAGTGACTAAATCTACTTTATTACTCTCCACCACTCCCTGTGACATACTGCAGCCTTTTCCAGTCACATAATCAAATCACTGTGAGTAAATGTTTCTCTCCATTCTGTTTTTCTGCCAAGCACATTTTTCATTAGATGTCCTGAGGCCTGTGTTTCCTAAGAAGTTCAGCCCCGTGTTTTTTGTCTTTGCAGATTCCCAGGAAATCTGTCAGGCTGCTCTGAACCTTGCTCTCGTAAATAATCTAAAAATCTAATAGTAACCTGTCCGTCCACACTGATGCACAAGCACGCAGCTTCCCTCATGCATAGTGTACTTAAGGACGTCTATTAATGAGTTCAGTAGAGATTTCACATGCCTTCATTATATCTGACCAAGTGCAGAAAAAAACATGCCTAAACAAACCAGTTTATCAGCCTCTGTTTGTTCATGATGACTTCTGTTAACTAAACACACACACACACAGGACAAAAAACATCCTTTAAATAACTGAGTCACACAAAAAAAATAAAAATACAAATCTAGGAACATTTCTCTTTCAAATGTTTCACTAAACAGTCAAATCAAACTAAACAGATTACCCTGCTGTTGCACTCAGAGTTCAAGAGCATCTTATCACTTTGGTTAAGAGCATCAGCTAAAAGCCCACAATCTAAACTGACTGATGACACTGTTTCTACACAAGCAGATCCACAGAGAGCTGAGGTGCAGCTGCCGGCTCGCCTTTAGACTGTTAGCCTGTTTGTAGTTATACTGACTGAAACCCTGCTAATCTGAGAGCCGGGGGCCGGGGGCCGCCCGCCGAGGGGGCCGACGGTCTCTGGACAGAACAGGTGGTCCCCTACTCAGCCTGCAGCTAATAATGCATTATGTGTATGTGTGTGTCTGTGTGTGTTAAGGGGGGAAGGTTATTTTGTGGGAGAGCTTATCAGAGACAATCAGCTAAAAGGCAGTGAGATAACAAAGTAAAACCTTTGTGAGTTGCCCCGGCTGGAAAGATCTCTCAGCTCTTCCAGAGAAACTGCAGGCAAACAAGGAGCATGTGTTGCTTCATAAGCAAAATACCAACTGACTACTTTTATTTGCTGTGTTGTTTTCCTCAGGCAGAAAATGTATCTGTTACTTAAGTAAAGAATCAGTCCCACTGTGTCAAAACTACTTTATTACAAGTAAAATTTCCTTTAAAAATAGCAAAATATACTTTATTATAAAGCTGGACTTTGATATTGTAGCTAACTGAGGTGGAGCTAATTTTAATAATACTGAAGTAGCTCATAACTCCACTAGAGTAGGCCTACAGCTCTTGAATAAATGAACTCTACTCTTGTGACTCCTGCTTCTTCAGTTAAAAAATGTGTTGTAAATGGATTATAAATAACTGTAGGGCCCAGAGGATGCACCTTTCCATTTTCTTCACATTAAACACACACACACACACACACACAAACACCATATGGATATGTTAACAAGGTTAAAAACTTCATTTTCATTGGAGGGCATCTTTAACTTTTCATATTATACAAGATGCCGTATCTTCAATTGATGTTTCTATTTGAATTGGTGTGGTTAAGGACCTTGGAAGGACCTGTGTCTCCAGCTGTAACTACAGAGGGACCCACATCGTCATGACTGGTGTAGGTAATGAAAGCTAGTGACCCGTTATCATGAGAGTTTTATTGCTTCAGCTGCGCTTTCTAAACAGCAGTTAAGTAGCCGTTGCTCTGTTGTTAGGCATCGCCCGGCCCTGAGGTAGTTACAGTTTTAATGGAGCACATAGATCAGCAGCACAGACTGCACATCCACATTATCACTGACTGAATGTCCCTTTAACAGAAGTGAGGTCGAGCTTTGGAGGATCTCTGTATCCTGGTGAGAACATTTGGTTCTTGTGCAAGGTATACAGGAACACACACACACACACACACACACACACACACACATCAAGGCTACTTCCAGTGAGCAGAAGGACTGACTGAGTCACACATGAAATATCATAACTGATTAACTGGGTAATAACGACACTTTAGAGCAGAAACCACCGTGTGCCAACTTCAGAGCTGATTCAGTGAGTTCTGGGCAACTACACTGCAGCCTCCTCCCACACAGCTGCTTTCATCACACCGCCACACAAATTAGAGGTATTTTTAATAATAATTAATGTGTTAAATAACAATTCAGAAAGGCCATGCCCTGTTTCAGCATCAAATACATACACCCACATTCAAACCTTCACACCTGGGACCTGCTCAGTCCAACTGTGGAAATAAAAGAGAGTGAAACGTACCCGGTTCACATCCCACCAGGAAACGTTTCAACATGCCAGTCACTTCTCCTTCTTTCTGTGTTTCCTGTCATTTTTAACTCTAAAACAGTCTAATAAAGAGGAAAAATGACCAAAATAATGTTCACCTTGAAATTAATAAAAACAATCTTACCTCAAGGTTCACTTACTAGCTTTTTCTGGAGTGTTCAACCACATCTTTCAGTCTTTATCAGCATCAATCTCAAACTCATAACCTCCACTAATCACGACCGTGAGACACAGTTGAAACTGCCAGAAAAATCTATTGAGTGAACCTCGTGTTAAGAATATTCTTGACTTTTCTTAAGTTAGAAATAAACTTAAATGTTGAAATGAACAAGGCTAAAGGTCTACAGCCAGGGATGTGGCTAACACGCTGTTGTTTAGCATGCTAATATTTGCTAATTAGCACTAAACACAAAGTACAGCTGAGGCTGAAGCAAAGCAGATTTTTGGCCTGATGATGATCCTGGATGAAGAGTTTAAGGATCATCACAATAATAATAATTCATCCTGATGTCAGACCAAATTTAATGGCATTTTCATTCAGTCAGGACCAAAGTGGTGGACAGACAGACAGACAGACAGACATGTCTAAACACTGTTTCTCAGCCTCATATGTTTACAACAGATAGCAACTTCTCCGAAACACTCACTGAAAGAAGTGGGGAACTGTTTTTTAATAGTTCCCAGCAGAGCAAACTGCACAAAACCAGTATTTAAACCACAACTGACAAGCTAAAAACAAATGATTGAGAAACATTCACCTTCACAACATGTGTTTATGCTCTTCTGAATGTAATAATAATCAAATGAATGATCGTTAATTTTCACTTTTAGGTGAAATATTTTCACTTAAGGTGAAAAAAAAAAAATCCCTTTTGGGTGAAATATTCCATTAGATACTGTTCCTTGTTCAGTGGCACCTCAGCATCTGGCTTTAAAGGAATAGTTCATGCATTTTGATAAATACACTTATTTGCTTTCTTGCAGAGAGTTAGATGAGAAGTTTCACTGTGAAGCTGCAGCCAGAGGCTGGTTACAGTCGGTGCTGCAGGGGAAGCTAAAAGCACCTCTGAAGCTCACTAATTAACATTTGTCTAACCCAAACAGAGTCACAGTGTAAAAGTAGTCCAGTTGTTGTACTCAGTTAAACTAACCAGCTGCTGGCTGTGACGCACAGGCATGAAAGTCTACAACAGCTTTTTCTTGCCTGTTTATCTGAAACACAACCATCTGGTCAGAGGAGGAAGCTTCAAGTCTATCACCAATCATACTTTCTTCTCATTATAAAAAAGAAAAGAAGTCTCATCGGCCACATCTGTTGAAACAGATGTCACAAAGAAGACCGACATGTAAAATCTTCACACACTGTTGGTTTCTTGTACTTTGAAAGTAGGCGTGGGCTGTCACAAACACAAACATTAAAGGAATGACAGTGTCTCACTTTCACTAACGCTTTTTGTCTGTCAGAAATTCAACATTTACAGTAAACTAGTGGGATGAAACTAAGAGCCTGAGGAGAGCTGAAGCTACTGTCACACAGAACATGAAGCACTTATTGTTTACTGTCAATATTTCACACATCCAAAGTACAAAATACACTTTCCGAACAGCCACCCACATAAAATGCCGTATATACGCTGTTGTTTTGTAAGCAAGGTGATTAGATTTTGGCATCTGAACATGTGGGAGAGTTGATAGAGTGATATCACAGATAATGCAAGTATTATTCTGTGGAAAAAACAGACATGTGGTTGTCAGGGTGGCCTGCTGTTCCTAGGAATCCAGCTCACACACCGACAGACACACTGACTGAGTGTGTGAGTGCGTCTACATGAGCCTCTCCCCCAGAAAAACTTCTAAAAATGTGGTAAAATGCAGTTCACAGTAAAACTTCTGCTTCCTTAGACACCCAAAGGTGCACGCAAAATGACTTTCAATAGAATAACATACTTAAAACGTGTGTGTGTGTGTGTGTGTGTGTGTGGAGATGTAATATGAACAGATGATGTTTGCACACCCATCTTCGTTGGAAATTGACTGCACAGTTGGCAGATTTCCACGTCACCAATTAAATTATGCTGCATCCACTATTTCCAGTAAATTCCAGTTTCCACAGAAACTGGCATGAATCTAATGTCTCTATATCTCTGCTTTTACCAACTAAAACTCTAAGTCAAGTAAAAGTCATGGGATTTTTTTTCATCCATTAGTTGATTTACAGTGATTTAAGACAATCTGCCATTTTGCTGAAGGTCAAAGCAGATTTCTGAATATTACTGTGATACAAATGTGATAAATATGGTTGGATATCAACTAAAATTGTTTAATACTGGTGTCAGTAGGACGCCCAGGCTTTGGTACAGATAGGGCCTGATAACCAGACTCAACTGGCATTCAATTCACTTTATCATTCAGTCTGAAACTGTGTTCACTGGGGGGTGATTTGCCCAGCTGACCTCATTTTCAGTCACACAGAAGCAGTTAACTTAATGTTTGTCATGTTAATCCAAGAAAAACACAAATTTAAAGCTGCTGTAATGAATATTTTTATGTTAACAAAGGATGAAATGTTGGTGACAAACCCACAGATAATTAATCATCACCTCACTCTGCAGACTCTGCAGTTCCCCACACCTCTGCAAAACATTTGGCATCTTTCAGCTCATTGTTTTGGTTTCACTGCCCACAACTTCTCTGTTTTGCTTCAGTTTCACTGTTCTTTGAACAACAGCAGGCAGCTGTTTTCAATAGCCTGCTACCACATGGCAGACAGACAAAGTTAATGACCAGCTGGTGAACATAGTTCAGCATTTAGCAGCGAAAGAGACAGATATTTCCCTCAGGAGTCGGTGGAGACCAAAAAGGAGAATGAATATTGGACTTCCATTCATTAGGTGATAAGAAACAAGACTCCAAATGTCGCTGTGTTTGCTCGATGATAAAGTACAATGACATCCATCTCATCGAGCTTGTTGCCAAGATTATAACGACTAATCGATCTGTCTGTCTCTCTGG
This sequence comes from Trachinotus anak, assembly GCF_046630095.1. Taxonomy (NCBI): domain Eukaryota; kingdom Metazoa; phylum Chordata; class Actinopteri; order Carangiformes; family Carangidae; genus Trachinotus; species Trachinotus anak. The sequence goes on along the minus strand of NW_027273867.1, from coordinate 21,501,068 downwards.
AAAAATTTTTATATTATAGTCTTAAGGGATGAATGCAGAGGGAGGCAGATGGGTACACAAATGGAGAGTTTGAGCATTTTCTCTTTTTCCCACTGACTCTCATTAACACCTCTCTCTCTCCCACTCACACTCACAACACACACACACACACACACACACACACACACACACACACAGTACATCCAGTAGTCAAGAGCAATGCACTGGAAGGTGGAGGTGGAGAGAATCGGGCTGGGAGTGTCTATAATTAGAGGAGCGTTCGGGAGCCATACTGCTGAGTTCGTTGAATGTTTAATGTCAGGCCTGCAGGCGCTACAGTTGCAAAGAGCAAACCTCTGAGCCCCTTTACTCCACGCTTTAACACACTCACACACACACCGGGGCCTGCACAGGGCTGGGTGAGGTGTAACTGTAGTAAACGGGAGGAGGGGGCTCAGGTTTCAGAGAGGAAACAGCAGCACAATGCACGGACACAGGCTCAGTGTATCTGACGACTGAGTGCCTAATTCCCGGCTATTGTCTGTAACCTGAGCCACGTAATGACACGGGAACCCAAACCTCCTCTGGATGAGGTAATGGTCAAACACATCTGACCAGGAAGACGGAGAGAGCACAAAGTCAGACTGTTCCACCTCACATCCTTAGTAAATGTGGTGTTTTTAAAATGAAATCCGGTCGGCCTCACTTTTTAATTAAATGATAACAGCATACTTTACTTTTTACTATTATCATGCTGTATGTGTTTTGGAAATATTAGCAATTATTGAAGTTAATCATTTGATACCTTTAAAATTTTGAGAAACAAGCAAATGAAAATTCTTTTGTCCAGAGAAAATGAATCAGCAACTATTTCTGAAGTAAATATATCAAATATCAGCTGTTTCAACTTCTGAAATATGAAGATTTGATGCTTTCCTTTGTTATAAATGGCAGAAAACTAAATATCTTGTTGGTCAAAAAACAAGACATTTAAATACATTTTTACAGGCTTTCTTTCCTTCAAATTGCTGTCGTTTTATAAACAAAATGATTAACCACCTACTAAAAAAATAATTGGCAGATCAATGTTGCAGCCCTACTTTTGCTATTTCAAGGCTGTTAAATAATATTGTTAATTTGTTTTTGTTAATAGATTTTTTATAATTTCAATAGCTATGCAGTGACAAACACAGAGCTGCACCTGAATCAGTGTTTGTTGGGATGCTTCCTGTGAGCTCATGCAGTGTCAGGCAGATTATGGTCAGGAGCATAGACTATAAATAAAAAACACAAAATTTCAAAGGGAACAACTGCAGATCAATATAAACTTCAGTGCTAATTTAAGGTGTTTAACCAGATCTGCTCACAGCAACATTTTACAAACAACTCCATATTCTTAGTGCTGCATCAGTCTGATAATGGGATTTTATTGGAGGAGATAATGGCCTCATTCAACAGATCAGGGATCTTAGTCACTGTCATTACAAAACTGTATCTGTGTAATTTCATAAAGCTACTAGAAAAATATCATTAAAATCAACAAATCTAACTCAACAAATCTAATTTATAGTGAAATTCACAAGTGATTCCTGTCAGTTCCACACAGTGAGGTTAACAGAGTTTATATTTTACAGACAGAAAACACAACAGGTATTGAATATGTACTCAATATCAGCCAGTCCTCTGTGTTTAGGTCACAGACTGATCCATACGGGTTCATTTGGGATCAATATTGATATTTGAGAGTTTAACAAAATCAGACAATAATATCTGGACCAATGTAAATATAAATGCCTGACATAAACAAACCTTGTGATGGGGATCTTTTGAATTTGGTTATTAGAAAAACTGTGATTGGACATTTGGGACAAACTAAGTTAATCAGGTGAAACTACCACAAACGTAATTTCTTGTCATTCCACACATACACATATGTCAATATTGATATATCTGTGATAACCTAATATCAGCCCATAATGTCGGCCCCTTTGCTTGGTGCGTTGACAACAGTGTGATATATCTATAAAACAAAACTGTCAGGGATAAAACAATAAGCTCCCGCACTTATTTCTATTGGCTTCCTTCTGCTTCTTACAGTTAATCACATCTTGCCTTGAAACAGTTTTTCAGTATTAAAAAAAAAATAGCACTGGCCATGCAAATGTATTGATCGAGCTCTTGGGTAGGTGTCAAATCATGACAAAGTCGAATTCGAGCATCCCAGTTTCTTTCAATGCAGAAACAGAACTAAACGGGTGGGTTCACTACATCACTCCACTTCAGGCTGCGTCAGGTAAAATGTTCAGTCACAATTCATTTTCAACTGGTCCAAACATTCTTCCTGTCTCTGTGCAGCTCCTCATCCCCACCCCCATCCAGCTGGTACTCCAAGCATCTTAAAACAAATGTGAACACTGATTCTTTGTTGTCCTGCTTTAAACCTGAGGAGGAATAAACACACCTACATACACGTCAAATCCACCACTTCAGGCTTCTCTGCATCACTCACTCAATCCTACATGGTAATTTACTTTAAACATTATTTACAAGGACTCTTCTAAATATCTTTTCAACAATAAGCGAGTGGGCACACTGACACAAAGACTCACCGTCACCAGCATCACAGCTAAGCCCTATGATGACTTACAACACATGACAACTCCTTAACAGGTATTTATGGACAAGACCAGACCAGTTCTCTAGACTAATGCTGGCTGATGTTTATGTTTATGAGCTTTTTTACCCAGAACATTACACATTACACAAATTCTTAGTGTTTTTACAGCCACAATATTTACACAAATCCTATATTCGGTACGTTGTCTTTTCTCCAAGGCCGCCAAAACATCACATCTTTTTCACCTTGAATTGTATGATCATAAAAAGTAGCCTCAAAAAGAAGGAAATGCCCAAAATATTCACATGATGTTCGTGTGAGGGCTGACTGTGGGGCTCATTACAGCACCTCCTCCGATGGTACATTTTATCATAACATCTCCTCTGTTTGTTCTGGGTTCTGCTGCCAGCTTTCTTTTGAAATGCACATTTAGGACAATGTATGTTTTTTCCTGTCCCTGCAGGAAAAATACAGCATGTCCTCAGACCAAACAGTGACCAGGGAGTGGCAGGAATGTGTTTTAAAGGGAAAGCCAGGGCAGGATTTTAACTCTCACACATCCTTGGAAAATGAAACTGAAGGTGTTCTGCTTTTATAGTTTATAATTATTATTTTTTTAGACATGACTGGCACTGGACTAGTGTCCCCCTCTGTAATGGTAATTTGGGTGGTTTTGGTCTGAGCTGACCTTCCTGGCTGGCAGATGGAGACTATGTGAGTGTCATGCTTGTCAATAATTACACAGAAAACTGTTATTTGGGGGTTTATAGAGGCAAACAGCTGTGCCCCCCCCCCCCCCCCCCCCCCCCCCCCCCCCCCCCCCCCTCCCCCCCCCCCCCCCTTGAGACGACCCTTTCGTTGTGTCCAGGTGACACAGACACGGAGAGGAGCCTGTAAACCCCTGACACCTCTGCCGAGCAGCTCATGCAGCAGCGGGTTCACCGCCGGGCACTTACCCGCTCCGGACCGGCTTCCTTCCGCTGAGGAGCGATGCGGCGGCCGCTTCGGCTCCGATCCACAATCCGCGGGTCTGGACAGTCCGATACCGTGTCCGCCTCTGTCCTCTCAGACTCGGAGAGGGGTGGAGGGGGGGGGGGGGGCGGCCTCTGGTCTTCCTGCGCCCCGGCAGCGCAGCACTGAATCTCGGACTAATCTCCGCACCGCACCGCGCTCCGCTCCGCACCGCGCTGTCTCTCCGGCTGCCGCCTCGCCGCCCCCTGACGTCATGCAGGAAAGCCCCCGTCGGTGACGTCACGCCGTAAAAAAAAAAAACAAACACGGAAACCCCACCCCGAGCAGTCCCCGCCCCTCAGGAACCACAGCTGATTTACTGGAAAAGGTGTTTGTGGGAAATGCGACAGGTCAACAACGGCCTCGGCCTCGTTTCTTCCAGTTCTTTCTATAAATAATGTAAACACTCTAATAAAAGCCGGGACTTTACCGGCATCAGGACCTGGGTCTGGCTACCTGCCTCAGAAACTAACCAGCACCTTCCTCAGGTGTTGTGTGTGTCTGATTAAATAACTATTGAAAAGGAAAAAGCACCAAGTAATGAATTAAACATTAAAAAGCAACTGAAACACACGCTTGGTGATTCAGCCTCACTTATGTATAGAATATTGTTGCTGTTGTTGTGGAAAGTGAGATATGAAAGCAAAGTAGTTTTTTCCTTATTCATCCTTATCTGTAACCCAACATGTTGTGTATAAACAACTTCCTTTCCCCAGACACCAAACAAATAATTGCTGCATGTGTCATTTATTCCTCAGCACAAGGCCTCAATCGTGTCAATAGCAACCATTTAAAAAAAATCTTTAATATTTATCTTACAACTGCTAATATAAACGACAGAACAGTGAGGTGGAAAGAATAAAAAACACAATACGGACCAAAGGTGATAATTTAGAAAAGCAGATTTATTAGAGGGGGAAACATGGGGAATATGACAGAGATGACTTTGCCCAAATCTTCTCAGAGTCTACTGGGAATAGAAACGTGCTGTCGACTTATGCGCCCAGCAGCACTGCAAAATTACCCTTAACTTATGAAGTCTTACAGAATCCCCCCATTGTCTGACCCCCCCTTCCCTTCGTCTGTCCACCCACCCGAGCTCTCTTGCCAGCTCCAATCCTTCGCCTCGGTGGAAATGGAGCAGCTCAGGACTCAACCAGCTGGAAGAGAAGGGAGAGAGAGAGGGGAAGAAAAGTTTTGGGTGAATTACAGAGGAAATGCAACAAGCCATGATTAACAATACTTTCTTTTTTGGTCATTTAAATGCTGCAATGAGCAAAAAAAAAAAAAAAAAAAAAAGAAGAGTCCTGTCCATTTCACAGTGCAATTAGGTCACCAGCCTTCAATTTAAAGTGCACATTTAAAAGTCACATTCATTTAGGGCAAAGAAAACAAACATCTAGGCTTCAGTCAGGTTTATACATCCACTGCTTTCAGAAAGTGACAAAATGAAAAAGAAACCAAAGACGTCGTTGAGCACAGTGCAGAATATTAAAGGAAATTTAGCATGAAATTGTCTCATTGTGCTGAATGAAAGTCTGAAATCTGCCTACTGGGAATGCTGAGCATCTGTCATTGTTTTTCATCACAGCAGCCCCGAGAGAATAGAAACACATCAGTATTCCAGGGAAAGAGCAGGTAACACAGTCTGCATGCAAGATTTTTCCACTGAACACAAACACCAGGTGACTACAGAGCAGGGAGGAAACTTATAGGTCAAGGAGGAACAGAGGAGTCGAGGACAAACACCCAAAAGATCCAGAGGCCATGTCAGTTATCGAGGAAAAATCATTACTTCTGTTGATAGTCTTTTTTTTTTTTTTCCACAGCTCCCAAAGTGCCAGTAAATATGAATCACCAATCTGTGTGTGGAACAAAACACAAAGCCAGGACTGTAAGTGAAAGCCAGTGGAACAAAAAGAAGGTAAAACGACACCTTTGGGAGCAGCAGAAACAAAAGCCTGAGCTCAAAACATGTCTGAGAAGTTTTTTTTATTTTTGAAGGTTCAAGTGACCAACGTCCTTCAGCTCGACTCTTTGATCCAATTTTACTTCACACAAACTGTTATGTTGGAGCTCATGTTGAGAGACCTGGCACCAACTCTGACCTCACTGAAGTATGTTTATCCAACAGGCCTCTGAACACCGATGTGAAAAATAATACATTTCCCAATTCAACAACAAACAAACTTCACATTAGGTGCTGAGGATTTGATTTAAAAAAAAAAAAAAAAGTGCTTTACATTCCAATGCAAATTTCCTGTTTCACAGTGAAATGCATACTGATCCAACAACTTAAATTAGCCATCAAAATAGTCAAACATCCAAAAGGTCCGTGAGAGTGAGACGAAGGAAGGGACAAAAAAAGAGGAAGTGCGTCCCAGGTAAAAGGTTGAGGTCGTCTCTACTGGACACAGTATATGGCACAACATTTGAACTTCCTGATTTGTTTCTGCTGTTGTGATCGGAAACACATTCTCTTATGAGGGACTTCCTCTGCTGTCTGTTTTATACAGACCAGGAGTTTCCAGGACTCTGGTGAATTACAGTAACTTTTAGCAGTTCTTGTTTGCAGTTTAAGCTGAGACAACTACCACAGGATTACTGCGATACTGGAGAAAACATGATGATTCTCAGGCAAGTACAGGGACCATCTTGTTTCCTTTTCTATGATTCCTAAGTGGATTTATGGGCTTTTGTCATCAGAGATAATATTATCTTTGTGTCGTACTGAATCTAAAACATGTGTTTTTAGGTTTGATGGAGCCAGGACTCAAGAGGACATTTTTCTGACAACATTGGTTTGTAAACACCTTAATAGCCTCCATGAGCTTAGTGTCACAGTCACTGCTCCAGCTCCTGCTGCTGACCGTGTCGATAAACTGGACAAATCAGTGAGACTAACTGCAATAACTCACATCCTGTTGTTTTCAGGGCACAGCAAGTTCCCACCCATTTCACCTCCAGCCGTATCTTTGCCTCACATCTATCCCTCTGCGCGCACGTGTGCGTGCGCACTCCCCCCCCCCTCCGGGAGGCACGCCTCGTATTTTGAAAGTCCCCGATTTAGATTATGATTAAAACACCGTCACAAATTACACATCATGGACTTTGGCTTCATTATTTAGTCTTTCCTCAGTCCTGTCTTTGTTTATTTTAGCTAGCTTTCCCGTAATAATATGCATCGTGTTCCCTTCCCTCAACACTGTCATTACAGTTTTATGACATTTCATGAAAACAAACAGCTTCGGTTCTTTCTCAGTGCCACAAATTAAAACCAATTTGAGGATGTCATAGGAAACTCAAACTGTTGGGCAGGTTGGATGCATGTCTGATGCTTCTAATATGTCTCCACCTTTAGAGGAGTAAAGGAGGAGAACATATAACCGCATATTAAGACCTGGAGATCTGCTGTATGAGCAAGAGAATCAAAGACTAAAGGAAAGGAAAAAGGACAAAGTCATTGATTAAACAAGAGCATCCCCGTCCAGCTACGGCAAACAATGTGCAACAAACATCAATATTTTCAAACACCTTCTGGTGAAAAGCATCTCTTGAAAGGTGCAGGGTATTCTGCGGCATCTAAACCTTCAATTTTATTTCTCTAAGGTCAAAGGCAGCGGCAGCAGCAGCAGCAGCAGCATGGTGTTATGCGTCAGCTTGTTTCGTAGTTACTACACATGCTCTCTCTCTTTTAGACGTGATTTTGTGATGAAGACTAACAGAAGTGGTTTACTGAATCCTCTCTGTTTTTACAACAGGGATCACCCTTTTGGGAACATGGTGAATTTCTTGAGTAGCTGACGCCGCACTGAGTCTCCATCTTCCATGTTTGCGCCTCACAACGTTACATTTGGTTGCCACTGTGACACTTGATCAACTCTTGTATAATCTCCACTTTTGAGGAAAAAAAGAGCCCGTTGGAGGGGACGCGAGAGGGAAGAAAGAGGTTTTTAAATGAAGAACACTTGGTCTTTACAGGCGGTGGCACGGGCGGCGGTTTCCGTGGCGGCGGAGAAGGCAGCTACGATGGAGGCGAAGACGACGTTCGGGCTCTGGGCAGCGTCGATGGCCGTGTGCAGGCCCCTGGCACTGTAGTACTGCACCAGAGGGACCGTCTGCTGGTGGTAGGCATCCAGACGGGAGCGCAGCGTCTTCTCGTTGTCGTCACTGCGGCGGATGAGAGTCTCACCTGTCACCTGAGTGCAGACGAGAGGAGAGACATGAGAAGGCGGACAAAAAGCCCGTACAATACCACATCCAGTTTCACTTCGTGTCTAATATGATGTCTGTGCCGTTTCTGAGCAGTGATTACATCTTGGTTTCACAGTGCACCACACCGAGCGTCACTTAACCTGTCTCACTTCCTGTCTCTCGGCCTCGCTTGTTGCTTTATGGAGATTTGTCTCATGTTGGTCAACAAAACAAAACAAAACAAAACAAGAGCGTCTGGAAATCACAGTCTTTCCTTTCTAAGCCCGGGCACTGTGAGTGGTGCTTCATTTGCAGACGAGCCACTTGTAATAAATACACCAATACTGAGTCTAATCAGATATCAGTGGGACTAGTCCACATTAAATACAATTCCCTTATTTATGTATCTGTAAAATTTAGTGTTTCAGCCGTCAGTTACTTTCATTCAGTCATAGTGGCGTCACAGCAGTCCCTGGCCTCATTTACCTTTCTTAAATATGACCAACACGGTCCACACAGTTTTAAATTTGGGGAAAAAAAGAGGCCACTGGTATTAGATCGGGACTCAGTATCAAAACCAGAGGAGGAAAAGTTAGACCAGTGCATCCTTAACTTAAAGTCTCTCTGCTCCACACTGCATTAAAAGGGGAGAAAACAAATCAGAAGAACAATCTCTGGGAACTGTGGAGTACAAATCCTCACAGGTCTAAACTGAGATCGAAACCCAGTCTTCATCTGTGTCTTCAAGACCAGACAGAAACCAACTGATGATGCCTGATCTGAGGCGAGAACCTGACCTGAAATCTGACCACATCTCTGCTTCATTTCATTCAATACTAAGACTGTTAGCTCACAGGCTAATGCAATACGGTGTCTACACTGTCTCCTCTTATATGAAGAGTTTGAGCACAGTTGCAGAGAAAGAGAAACTTCTTCATAAATTACATTTGATCAAAATGAAACCTAAACGCAGCTTTGTCAGGATCAACGTCTCACGCTGGTTGGTACCATTTCTTTGCAAAGTATCAATACGTCTCTTTATGTTTACTGCACCTTCCATGCTCTAACATATTTTATGTAGCATTACACACAGCCACCTCCTGGACACTACAACTTCCACATTTGAGCACAGACACCGTCTCCCTCTCATTAAGTAAAGTTCTTCTGTCCCTCAGGAAAATATTCTGAATTGGTGGTTATCGTCAGCTGAGATGTGACATGATTGAGCTGCTTGCCTCTGCTTTTCCCACCAAGATTCTTTTTTCTTCAATACATTAAAATGCGATGACATAATGTGACTGATCAATTACAGTCGTCTGCTGAGCTAATGTCAGCCAATTAAATTATTCATTACTCTCATGATAAATTAAGCTGGTAGATGGTGGTCTAAATAATAGCCTCAGTCACTTAATGTATGACCTTTGCTGTGTTTTATTCAATAGATGTGTAATCGTTTCCTGAGAGGCCGTCTTGGAAACACGGCAGGAAACCTTGATCTGTCAGCACCTTGTAAAAACTTTTATTCCCATCAATAAACCAATCACCCTTAAAGCCACGTGCTCCTCCGCACTGGTGCCACCATTGAGCCAGAAACATTCAAGTGGAGAGAACAAACTGAATGTCCAAAAATATGAAAAGACATTTTCACAATATTAAGTTCAAGGTTTACAGTTTTGTCTCCAACTCTTTTCATCTACTTCTACAAGGAACCAAATGTTAATGGCTTTTAACCAGAAACATCTCAGTGTAAATATCCAAAACATTTTACACATCCAAAATGCATCAAAGCACTTTAAACTCTGAAGCTGCCGGATCACTGTGAATTTCCAGGCTGGCAGTGATTGTAGGTAGGTGGCAGTTTAGCCAGAAGTGGTTTCTAAGTGGGTTGATCGTCAAACTACTTACGTCATCCTTCATGGGCTCTTTGGGGGGGTTGAACTCCTCGTGGTAGGAGCGGCCACTTGGCTGATGAATTAGTCTGGGGAAATGGAGGGAAGATGGCGATAGGAGGTGGAGGACAGGACAGGGACAGAAAAGAAATCAGAGTGAGAGGAGAGGAAGAGGGGGAGGAGGAGGACAGATGAGGGTTAGACAGCCACAGTGACTCACTAACTACTTAACTGTCCTTTTCATATCCCACATCCTGCCCTTGTCCTACTTGGGCTTGAAAAGCCAGCAGCCGGCCTCCTCCTCCTCACAAAGGACCCCCGTGGACAGACAGATAGCTCTTTGCAGACAATCTGTATTTTCAGTTCAGTGCTGTGTATGGATAATGTCGAGCGGTTATTGTGAGGAGAGAGGACAAACACTGTGCTGCAATAACAAACAGATTTTCTAAAGCGCCGACACGTGTTCGGATGAAAGTCTCTAAAAACACGTCTGCTGCTTGTTCAGTGTGTGGGTCAGCTTCAAATCAGAGCACAGCATGTTACATTACACTGTTCTGAAACGTGTTATGTAAATCATTATCTGTTGCTCTGTGGAGGCAAAAGAGCTGCAGAGATGGAAACGCACCAGGAAACAACAAGCTTCCAATTAACTTCTAAAACTCATGACTTTCTCTTCAGTTCTTCCTCTGGCCTCAACCTGCAGAGCTTACATAAATAAAAGAAAATCAGTGCCAGGTCAGAGCAGAAAGTGGCACACAGACATTCAGTGCAGTGTTTCTTGTGAAATAAGTGACGGTGATGTAGAGACAGAGCTGGGTTATAAAACCTGGATACTTTCAAGATGGTTTCAACTGGAAAAACGGCACAAATTTGAGTGTCTGCACATTTGAATTCTGCACAAACGCACAGTGAAAATATTGTTTGTCTCCACAGTGACAGCAGTAATTCCACTGTCATTTGGTTTAAAACTTAACCGTCATAAATCCTGAGGTGACAGTTTCATATATCAGTTAATAATCAACACATTCAATTTGTCACTGATCTACTAAGCTCCAATTAACAGTTACTTTCACTTTCTATTAATCCATCACTTATTTTCTCCTTTTGTATATGAAATATAACACAGCACAAAAAATGATCGCCCAAGGACATGTATTCATAGTGTATGTCTTGTTTTATTCAGCAGTTCAAAACATTTCAGGACCTTGTTGATGGTGACTTTGTCAAGATCTGAGACTAAAGGGGACAGAGCTTCTGTTGTCAGGCCAACGCAACTCTGGGACAACCTGTCCAATGAACTCAGACTCGTAAAATCGATATCTTCTTTTAAATGGCTTCTAACGACACATTTCTTTCACAAAGCTTTTGAATAATCTTTTTTAAATAACTCACATATTGTTGATGTTATTTTGTCCTTGAGAAGCAGTTTGTAATCTCTGATTTTGATAAGTTCTATATAGAGAAACTTTATTATTATACTGTTAGATATTCAGTATCATATGTAATGAAGAAAACACACATCACAGGAGATGGACCCAGACCAGGATCAATCAATCAATCATCAAAACAATAACAGATTCATTTTGCTGTCTAATCAATTAAAGCCTAATATCTGCAGCTCTGGTCAACACTCTGGCTCCAGACTGAATTAACTTTTCTTAAAGGACCATTTGTTTATTTGTTTGTTGGTGGTTGTGTAACTTAAATTAGCCTCTTCCATTAATATGCCCATTTGAGTTATTTATCACCGTAAAATTATGTGTTTCTCTATGATTATTCAACCTGCATTAACTGATTGTTTAAATCCAATGTTCATTCTTTTAGCTGTTTTATTCCAGTGTCTGAAAAAATGATGCTATGGGAACAGGCAGCCTGAACACAGAACAAACGTGGGCCGTAAAACCTAAACGATCACTGCAGTGTCGGGTCATAGTTCTCTGTCGGAGCATCCTTTGAAAATTTAAGTAGTCATCTGATCAAATGACATGAAAATATTGGTTCTTGTCATTTTCAGTGTCACTACTATAAGATTTGCAAAAACTAGCGTTTGACCACAAACTTAAAAAGTACAAATGAGACACGGAGTAGCTTTGACATTCAGCACATTTCATCGGAGACCAACACGTCAATGTCTTGGAGGATTCAACCTGTGACCTTCCCACCGCAGGACACTCTCAAACCCCCTCAGGCCACCTTCTGTTAATCGCATACTTTCACGCTCCACTTCTCCCCAGCATTATCTCACTGTCCCAGACTCTTCTGTTCCCATGAATCAATCTACCTGCCCGGGTGGATTCGACACACCGACAGAGTGAGGTGCCTCTTGGTAAAAAAAAAAAAACTAAGTGGGTAAATCATAAACAACTGTCGTCTACCGGCAACGTGCCTGGGAAATGAAACAGATTGAATCCTCTCTCTGGTGCTGAATAATTGATTCTCTCTCCTACCTGCCACAGATCCTGCGGACCAGCAGAGAGTCATCAACCGCAAACTCGATCACAGAGTCCAGCTGCTCGTGTCTCTTCTCCAACAAGTCATCCAGCTGGAAGAGTCGGACGCAGAGAGTCAACAGCATGAAAAATATCTAGTGACCAGCACAAAACCCTCAATCTCTACCCAGCAATTTGCTCTTATATGTTGATTTATACCACACTCAGCTGATTGTGTAAAATCTTAAATGGTACAAGAATATATTTCCATCACTGGAAGAAAATGTAAATTGGAAGTTAACTTTAATATAAAACTATGCCTTAATTTACAACAGGTTATTATCAGAGACAGGTATTTATTCTTATTTCCCCTTTTTTAATATGTATATTTGGTCATATTTTATTAACCCACGATCGTTTTCTATCTGCTCCCATTTACTGTGTTAATTTGCCAAAAACTCTTCAATGAAGCTTTATTTTGGTATTTAGGAATTTTAAAAAAATTCCTTTTGGTAAAGGCATATGTAGTGAGCCACAATCATGTTTAGGAATTTAGTTATTATAATAGATCATTAAAAAAAAAAAAAAAACCTGTTATTTGTGACCTGGCCATTACCAGCATTTATTGAGACGACAACAAAAACATTAAGTGATATGTGAATAGGTTGTCCTGTTCGCATTGTAGCCTCTTTTTAAATTGTATTGTCAGCATGAACTGAGACAGTGAGGTATTTACTGTATATAATCTGAATTAAACCAGACAGTGACAAATTTAAAGAAATAGTTCAACATTTTGGGAAATTATTTGCTTTTGTAGAGAAGATGGACACCTGGTGGTGATTAGCTTACCTTAGCACAAAGACAGGAGTCAGGGGAAACATAGTGACTTTGTCTAGCAAGAAAGCAAATAGGTGTATTTCCCAAAATGACCAATTACTCCTTTAAATTTCACCTGAAAGCCCCAAGTTATTACTGGACAGTTGATGAATCACTGTACTGTTATGTTTCACATCACATGACAGCTCCAGGGAGCAATAATGTCCTAACCATCTCTGCTTGTTTGACTGTTCGCGGGAATCCGTCCAACAGGAATCCGTTCCTGCAGGGCGGTGTGTCCAGGTTCTTCTCTATGAGCTCCACCACCATCTCATCACTGACCTGCAAGAGAAAATCACATTCATGATCTGCTGCACTCTGCACAGCAACGACTTTGTAGAAGGGACACACGAGTACACAAGCATACTCAGTGTCTACCCACAGTGACTTTCCTTCATGACAATAAAGGGAGTCATTTTATACAAGAACAGCAAATTGACTTGTTTATAGAGTGGATGCAGATAAATATAAGCAAACACAACAGCAAACAGAGACAGATAAGAACAGATGGTAGAAAACGACACACAGCTCTGAGAAAATCACAATGAGAAACCAGTCACATACCGAGAGGCTGAAAAGGCCAGAGTTATGCAACAGCTGCATAAATATACAGTTACTTACATACAAATATACAACAAGAAATGCAATTAGAGACTAGAGATGTTATCAAAAGGCAACAAATTATTTTGGTCCCAAGAGAGACAAAACATCTCCTCCTATAATCACATGCATGTACGCTCAGTTTCCAGTTTATTAGATACAACTTGCTAATTCAAATGCAGCAATAACATCGGAAAATTCTAGACTTCATGAAGGTTGTAATGTTCACTTTTAGTTGGAAGTGTTTCAGAGAGGAGTTGATTCATCTTTACAAACATTATGGAATCAGTTTATGGCGAAATTAAATGGTGTTAAACTAAGTGCTTCTAATGTTTTATCCCATTTACACTGTGTTAATAATGGTAGACGAAGCAGACTGCAGTTATCACAACACAACATCATGTTGCTAATGTCATGACAGATGACAAATATTGTCATTTGAAAACAGCAGCTTCATCACTTGTTATCAAGTATGTAATACAAGAGGTCAGCAGATGACTGCAGTTGTGTAACATGAGAAAAAAATCCTCACAAAATTATGTTTATTTTAATTTCTAAATCTCTATCTCTTGCTTTTATTGTGAAATACTATAAACTTTTACCTATTCAGGGCTTTGGGAATTTTGGGACTCATTGCTCTATATGATCATGTGCCTCACTGCAATGAACACTGACATGGTTGTGTATTTAACCTTTATGAAACAGGGAAGGTTGACTGAGCATACGTGCACTTTTAAAGCAACAGCCCGTTCAAAGCTACAGCAAAATACAAACAGCAGCAGGAGCAGAGAAGCCTGTTCCAGCAAGATCCTTTTCCACCCTTATTTTTGACGTTAGTCTGCTTTACTCGACTCTTTCCTTCTGCACATGTGAACAGCTTGCACAATGCACACACATCATGTACAGGACTGTGCAAAAGTTTAGATTCTTATTCATCATGTAACACCTTCAGGGAGGCGTCTGATCAGTACCAAAAATTATTCTGCAGCATTACAACCAAACACAAAGCCAGACGCAAAAAGAACTGTCTTCAGAGACGAGAAGAACAAGGAGTCCTGCAACAGATGGTCTGCCCCCCCACAGAGCCCTGATCTCTACATCATGGAGTCAGTCTGGGATCACATGACGAGAAAGGAAACACTGAGACAAAGAACTGTGGCAAATTCTTCAAGATGCTGAGAACAACCTACCTGCCAAGTTTTTAAAAAAATGCATGCAAGTGTACCGAGGAGAAGTGGCACTGTCTTTAAGGCAGAGGGTGGTCACAGCAAATATTGATTAGATTTAGTTTTTGCTTGTCAAATAAAAACAAGTCAAGGCATTTTTTTTGAAAGCATTCTCACTTTTGGTGACTTAAATGTTTGCACAGTACTGTACATGCCCTAAGCATTGCACTGTGTGAAATTTATAAAGCTTTTTAATGTAATTTGCTGAATTTTCTTTTATGTTGTTTTTATAATTTTAACTAGATCGGTATTTGTTTTCTTCCTATTTCAACTCTTTCTTGTGCTGCTCTAACATGCGACTTGTGCCCTCTGGGAATAAATAAACTCTAACAGAGGCACAATAAGATTTTACCGTTACTTGTCATTATTATAGTATAAATTTCCTCCATATATGTCTGAGAGCGAACATGAACGAATGGACATTTTCCAGTGAAATCCTAGTTTGTCATCTTACAGCTGTTACTCTGCACACGTGTTCTTTTACATCAACGTGAGAAGTTCTGGTGGATGTAAACTTCACTGAAGACAAATAAAACATGAAACATGGTCATGTGGGAATGAAAACGAAGGGCTGTGAAGTCAACAGAGCCTCAGAGGGGGCAAAGGGACAGAGAAAGAAAAACACACACAGAGATCATGAGAAGCAGATGAGCGGAAATGTTACCAGTTTGCCAGCATCCATTGTCTCCTTGAGCCTCTTTCCGAGCTCGGAGCCGGAAGCCACCATGGCCCTCAGCATGTCTCCGGTGGCCAGGTGGCAAACACAGTACTGCTCTGCGAGCCGAGGGGCCTGCGGGGAGGAAGAAACAACTCATTTTACAACCATTCAAGTCAGAAATGATCACCACCAAGCAGCCAAATGAAGGAAAGGTTTGCCTGTGGATTTTAACTTTATTCTACCCACTGTTCTGTCAGAGAGCCAACCACCTGCATCGCTGGCTGGTAAAAGCATGAACGCAGTCTGTGTATTTCAGCTGTGAGACCAAAGAGTCTGCAGTAGAGTTTATCTATTCAGTTTCAGCTCTGCACCAAGTGAATTCCAACAATGAACTTTATAGTTTTGCAGGCCAACTCAACTCAACTGAGAAGTCTTCTAAATAACTGCAAAGTAAATGAATGAGGTGTTATTTTCAGTTAAACTTTCTTGATTAATTAAAATCGTAATTACTTTTGTTCAACAAAAAGCAACAGCATTCAGTTTACTATCAAACAAGAAAGAGAAAAGCAGAAAATCCTCACATTGGAGAAGCTGCAAACTGAAAGTGTTTGACTATTTTGCTTGAAAAAAAATGACTCAAACTATTGATCAAGCAATAAAACAGTTAGTGATTACTTTTTTTTGTGAATCAATTTATCGTTTCAGCTCTAAATACAACAATCCACCCTCCTTATTGAATGAATCTGCAGTGCACTTAATAAGGGAAACTGCCAAAGTGCGTTTTAGTGAGAAGAGAAGACTCAGACCGAATTACAACAGGGGTTAAAGCAACAAGTGACTAAACACACAGAAATAATGCCAGAGCATTTCAACATGAGACTGATCTGAGAGTACTGCCCACTGTGGGGATGTCACGCAACAGGCTGAAGGAGGTCATTTGGCAAATTTCAGTGACAACACTTCACTGACATCTGGGCTTCTGTTGCAACACAAATTATTCTGAATTACAAGAGTGTGAAACTGGATTCTTGTAAACAACTGATAATATGGACTCACTATCTTCTGCATCCTCGAACAACACATACCCAATATTAATCAAACAAACAACTTATAAACAAACAACTAATAATGCAGCAATGATTGATCAGAGAGGTTGATAAAAAATCAAATCAATCAAATCAAACACTTCATCATTGCAGCATTTCAACCAAAGGAAACTTCTTGCTTTTCCTAAATTCACAGTACAATGAAACCATTGAGGTTTTTTTTTCATTTTTAACATTATAGCACTGTAAACTTTTACAGACTGATTAAATCAACTGATTAAGCAATAACTGACCACAAGCAATTACCTTTAAATTTATAAATTTTTAAGTTCTGATTCAACACTATTTAAAACTCGCTTTCAATTTTGTGAAACCTTTGATTTGTGACAGAAAATAGGCGATTTCACTGGGTCTTCCCCATCAAGTCCACAACAGTTCTGGTTTGTCCCACCCCACATTTACAATCAGGACTCCAGTAACTGTTGAGAACCGTTTCAGATTTGTGAAACCTTTATTCTATTTGTGAAAATAGAAAAAGGCCAATTTCACTGGTATTTCACATCCAGACCACATCTGACCTGGTTTAGATCGAAACCCACTGTGCTTACACTTGCCAAACTTAGACAGGAAGAGAGTAGAGACGAGTTAAAACACAGTTTCAGGGGGAGAATTCACTTTCTTTTCCTGTCTAGACCACATCTAGATCAAAACCGGACAACTTCGACTTGCCTAATTCAATTCAATTCAATTCAATTTTATTTGTATTGCGCCAAATCATAATATACATTATCTCAAGGCACTTTACAGGGTAAGGTCAAGACCTTACTTTGTTAAAGAGAAAACCCCAACAGTTCCCACAAAGAGCAAGCGCTTGGCGACAGGGGGGAGGAAAAACTCCCTTTTAACAGGAAGAAACCTCCAACAGAACCGGGCTCAGGGTGGGCGGCCGTCTGCCTCGACCGGTTGGGTTTAGGAGAAGATAAAAAGGGGGGGTGGGGGGAGGAGAGAGGAGAGAAGAGAGAGACCAGGAACAGCTGTGTAGGTAATGGTGTTATCAATAATGATGACAGATAACAGTGGTTAATAGTAAAGATGAGTAGTGGTGGATCTGGATCCTGCTGCTCCAGAGGCAGAGATACCTGCAGAATGAGGAAAGAGAGAGGGAGAGAGAGGAGAAGCACAAACTACGGGAGAGAAAAAAAAACAAAGTTAATGGCGTGAAGTCATTGAGAGAGAGAGAGAGAGGGAGAGAGACAGAAATAGAGAGAGAGCGCCCAGTGAATCATGGGAATCCCCCAGCAGTCTAGCTCTATAGCAGCATAACTAAGGGATGGGTCAGGACACACCCGAGCCAGCCCTAACTATCAGCTTTACTAAACAGGACAGTTTTAAGCCTGATCTTAAAGGTAGAGAGGGGGTCTGCCTCCCGAACCCACACTGGGAGCTGGTTCCACAGGAGAGGAGCCTGATAGCTGAAGGCTCTGCCCCCCATTCTACTCTTACAAACTCTGGGAACCACAAGTTGACCTGCATTTAGAGAGCGAAGTATCCTATTGGGAAAATAGAGAACTATAAGCTCTCCAAGGTACGATGGTGCCTGACCATTAATGGCTTTGTAGGTGAGGAGGAGGATTTTAAATTCTATCCTGGAGTTTACAGGGAGCCAATGCAGAGAGGCTAACACAGGAGAGACGTGATCTCGTTTCCTAGTTCCTGTCAGTACTCGTGCTGCCGCATTCTGGATCAATTGGAGGCTTTTTACTGAATTTTTGGGACATCCTGACAATAAAGAGTTACAGTAGTCCAGTCTGCAGGTAACAAATGCATGAACTAGCTTTTCAGCATCCTTTAGACACAGAATGGGTCTGATTTTAGCAATATTGCGCAGGTGGAAGAAGGCTGTCCTAGAGACTTGCTTTATATGTGAAGTAAAGGACAAGTCCTGGTCAAAAATGACACCAAGGTTTCTGACTGTAGCACTGGAGGCCAAGGTGATGTCATCCAGAGTCAGTATATTATCACATAGTGTATCTCTGAGGTGTTTTGGGCCAATTACAATAACTTCAGTTTTGTCTGAATTTAAGAGTAAGAAATTACTGGTCATCCAGGTTTTTATGTCCTTAAGACAGACCTGAAGCTTGGCTATCTGGTTAGTCTCACCTGGCTTCATGGATAAGTACAGCTGGGTGTCATCTGCGTAACAATGGAAATTTATCTGGTGCCTCCTAATAATGTTTCCTAGAGGAAGCATATACAGACTGAAGAGTATTGGTCCTAGCACCGAACCTTGTGGAACTCCATGACTGACTTTTGTGGTGATAGAGGAGTCATTATTAACATGAACAAACTGGAGTCTATCTGACAGATATGACTTAAACCAGCTTAGTGTGGTTCCTTTAATGCCGACCATATGTTCCTGTCTCTGTAATAAAATCTTATGATCGATGGTGTCAAATGCAGCAGTAAGATCTAGCAGGACAAGTATAGAGACAAGTCCATTGTCTGAGGCTATGAGGAGATCATTGGTAACCTTAACCAGAGCTGTTTCTGTGCTATGATGGACTCTAAAACCTGACTGAAAATCTTCAAACAAACCATTCCTGTGCAAATAATCACATAAATGGTTTGCAACAACCTTCTCAAGGATTTTGGAAATAAAGGGGAGGTTGGATATAGGTCTATAATTGGCTGAAACATCAGGATCAAGAGTAGGCTTTTTAAGTAGAGGTTTAATTACTGCAACTTTTAAAGCCTGCGGTACATAACCAGTTGATAAAGATAAGTTAATCAGACTTGATATAGAGGTGTCGATTAAAGGAAAAACTTCTGTGAACAGCCTTGTTGGAACGGGGTCTAGAAGACAAGTCGATGGTTTAGATGATGAAACTGTTGAAGTGAGCTCAGGGAGATGTACAGGAGAAAAACAGTCAAAATATAAACCAGTTACAGTGGACTCTGAGGCTGCTGAACTGGACAGTACATCTGAGCCAGCTGTGGGGAGGAGATGGTGAATTTTTTCTCTAACAGAGACAATTTTATTTGTACAGAAGCTCATAAAGTCATTACAACTGAGGGCTAAAGGTATAGATGGATCAACAGAGCTGTGACTGTCTGTCAGCCTGGCTACAGTGCTGAACAGAAACCTGGGATTATTCTTGTTTTCTTCTATCAATGATGAATAATAGGATGTTCTGGCTTTATGGAGACTTTTTTTATACGCCAATAGGCTGTCTTTCCAAGCCTCTAGAGATTCTTCCAGGTTAGTAGAACGCCACCTTCTTTCTAGTTTCCTTGAAATTTGCTTTAAAGCTCGTGTTTCTGAGTTGTACCATGGAGCTAGCCTTCTCTGACTCACCACCTTCTTCCTCAGAGGGGCCACAGTGTCTACAGTTGCACGCAGTGAGGCTGCAGTACTGTCAATAACTGAATAAACTGACAGACCAGGTGTTTCACGTAGTAAGTTAATCAAGAAACTATTAAAAAAAAACAACATTTTGTATATACTTCTATCTTAATGCCTCAGATTTTAGAGAGTCTGTTATGGTAGTTAACTTCTACCATGTAAGTGAAGTGATAAACATAACCAGCAGGTAAAACCAGGTAGATTAGCATTAGCATTAGCATTAGCATTAGCATTAGCATTGGCTTGTACCAATACTGACCATGCGCTTTACACTACTGCTTTAGCAAGCTAACGGCTAACAGCTAACGGTTAGCTCCGTGAGTTCACCTGAGTCCCCTTCCCGGCTCCGGGTGGTCCCAGCAGGATGGCGCGGATCCCCTCCTGCACATCGGCTATCGCCTCCTTCAGCTGCGTGCTTGGGGCCATGTCTGGACCGAGACACCACCAGGGCAGAAACTTTAATAAAGTCTGTCCGTGTGGTCCCGCTGACACCGCAGCCGAGTCGGCCAGAAAAGACAGCGTCCCCGCCTCCTCTCTGACGCAACGATTAAACCCCGCCCTCCTGCTGGAGGAACTCGGCGTTTGATTGGCTGTCAGGCTGGTCTGTCAATTATCGTGCACGTTTATTGGATGAAATTTGTGCATCGCCTCATTGTGTAACATCCGAGCAAGGCTTCGATCATCCGTAATGTTAAATATGCACAGAAATGCATGTTGCTTTTTTGTCTGGTTTCACTGCTTTAATTATGTAATTTATTTTTTATAGTTTATTTATTTGTTTTATTATTTGAGACATTTGCATTCAAAATTTCACTTCAGCAAAAGTACAAAAATATTGACATCAAAATATACTCCAAATACCAAAAGTAAAGGTAAAATTAAAATTATTGATGCATTCAGGAACATATGACTAATACTGCAGCTGGTTCTCTATGTATTGCCAGGAAGTTTAATCTCTAACAATTTGTTATTTGTAATTTGTTATATTTTATATTAATAAATCGAATCTGCAAAAATAACTAAAGCTTAAATGTAGTGGGGTAAAAAGTACAATATTGTCCTCTGTGTATGTGGCAGTGTAGAAGTATAAAGAAGAGTAACATGGGGATGCTCAAGTGAAGTACCTCAAAATTCTGCTGAGGTAAAGTACTTTAGTGAATACACTTGGTTACCTTTGCCTACAGTGATTATGTAGGATGGCCTAGCCTACATAGTCTTTATTTTTCTTTCTTTTTTTTTTTTAACTGATTCAAATGGTAAAGATGGGAGAATTGGAAGTTCTTTTGTTTTTAACTTTTCTGCCACTGACACAGTTAGAGATCATTGAGAAGTTAAAAAAAACAGTTTCATCATTTCTTGTATTAAACCAATATTCAAACTAAAAAATAACAAAACAAAAAAATCAACCAACACTTGAGACGTCAATGTTTGAGAGTGTAAGTAATTTGTCTTCTCTAAACATTGAGGAAGTGAAACATTAAAATGGACTGAGCAGTTCAGAGAAAAATCTGACTTTGGGGAACAAGGTTATTTTTAAACCCCTCCCACCTTTGAGTCCTAAGGCATTTGAACAGTATTTGAACACGATGCTGTAAAACCTAGATTTAGTTCTCGTTTAACCTCACTGAAGGTGTAGAATGCCTGAAGATGATGTGCTGTACACTGATGTCAAGTTTGCGAGGGGAAAGGCCAACGGTGAGTTAAATTTTATATATGTCTTATAGTTACAGTATTTACACCAAAATGAGTCCTGCTTTCATTGAACTAGTAAACTTGACTTTCCTCTGACATTTCTAAAAATCCCACAAGAGGTTTCTGAGACAAAAACTGCTTCCAAGAGTCGTTTGTATTGTTTGTCAGAGTTTGAGTGAAATATGAACGTTTAAACATGAACTGTGTCAGCGGTCATCACATATTCACAGCAGTTTAAACAGCAGTTTGGTTTTGTGTTGTAGAGACCACTTCCTCATCTCCTGAAACCACTTATTCTGAAGTCAATATCTTAAAAACTCAACAACCTGCAGAGCTGCCTGGTAAGTAACACTGGAAGATAATGGTGTGGTGTGGTGGTGTGATCAACAGAAAATTAGTCAGTCACTTTTTGATAATCAAAAATGGAACAAATTCAAAAAGATAGCTTCTCAGATTTTAATGTTACTGTGGTTTCTTAGTCTTCTATAATAGTAAACTTATATCTTTAGGCTTTTGACTGTTGATCTGACAAAACCAGACATTTGAAGATGTCACCTTGGACTCTGGGAACCTTTGACAGACATTTTCCAGCAGATTAACTGATAATTAGCACAAGTTTGTTGAAGCTCTATTATTATGTATAATAGTTTAAATAATAGTTTCTAATTGAACAAAAACTTAAATAAAAAAGTTTCTACTTAATATGTTTACACACATATATTATAGACACAAGCATATGCTCGCACACACACACACACACACACACACACACAGCCTCTCTCTTGCACACTCTTACATACAAACACTCCCTTGCGTTTACACATATTGCAGATTAACAACCAAAGTGTGACAAAACGTATCGTCTTTATTTCTGTCTCACTATCAAAAAGGAGAAGAAAGACGCTCACACACTGGATGGACCTGTTAGTTAAATTTGAAATAGAGTGAAGAGACGACATGAGGCTACACAAATGTCAAGCGTCACATTTACTGTTTGCATTCCGCCAAATTTCATTTGAATTCAGATATTGTTTTATTGTTGCTTGTGTGTGTGATGTTTATATTTTAACCTGTGAAACGTGCAGCGTGTCCTCGGCTGACGTGTCCTATAAATAAGCTGAGGTTGAAGTTACAGCAGTGACAGTCACGCATCAGCAACATAAGATACAAGTTCCACTGTCAATAATAGTGTGTCAACAATTTAGTCACCGCAATGATTATACAATTATTACAGGTTCAAATGGCTGCATTCTGTTTAAAGCTCTCTCTCTCTCTCTCTCTCTCTCTCTATATATATATATATATATATATATATATATATATATATCTCACAATGTATCTCAGGGGATGATTCAAACACAGTACTCCAGCTGATTTGCCATTATTTGGCATAAAAGTTTTAGATGTTTTTTTCTTTTTTCTCTCATCTTTTGAAAAAAACCCCACAGTAACTCAAGTCATGTACACACCGTACAGAATTTATGTTTTCTAAACTCTGTTATTGGGAAAAAAAGTTTAAAGGATATTTGAGAGTGAAGTTACAGATAGATGTGTTTGCAGATAGAGGGTGGACACAATTATATGATGCTCTGTTTCTGTTTTATATGAGAGAGTTGCTGGTTCAGATGGTAATTTCTGAGAATGGTTGTATTACAGCGTACAAATGTTGATGTCATTGGTCGCCTGGGTACTGTTGTGTCTCCACTGTCACACTGACTGCGACTGTCTGCAGTCTTTGCCCTGACTGATTAGAAACGTGTTTTGAACATACACTATAACTGGCAGCTTATTGGGAACGCCTGCATTAAATCCTCCTCAACATGATAATGTTTTTGTTGACATTGTTTTAAAAGAGGTGTTGATTTAACTTTAAGATCATTTTGATGTCATTTGCATTGCGATTGAACTGCTTTGTGTTATACCAAGAGCTGTTTCATTGATATAAATGTGGTGGACAAAATAATAAGAACACTTGTCAACATGATCCAAAATAATCTTAAAGATGAACCCACACCTCTCTAAACAGTTTCAAAACAAACTGAAGAAAGGAGGATTGATTTCAGGGCTGTTGTATGACACTGCATTGGTTTTAGCTGGATGTTCCTCAGGCCAAGATGTTTGGTTTTCTCCAGGTAAAGTCAAATTTTTCTTTTCCAGTCATCCAGTTACAGACACCAGGTTTCTCTTCGAAACAAAGTTTAAGGACGTGCATGTTGCCTGGATACTTGTGTGTATGTAAACTGTCTCCTCTGCTTTCCAGCCGGCCCCCAACAACCAGCGGTGCCAAATGAACGATCAAAGGTGACAGCAGAGAGAGTGGCCCTGCTGGTCCTCGGCGCTCTCCTGGCAGCGGCCGTCACTGCTCTTGGTGTGACCTGTGAGTTTGTACAGTTCTCTCAAAGTACATTCGTCTAGATTGACTCTAAAATTAAATATAGAATCTCAGCACGACTTTGATATTCAACATCTCTTTGTTTGATATGTTATTGTCTAGTGATGCGTTTTTCTTTTTACAGAACTGATGTAAAATCAACAAAAATCTAATGGAATTTACAAATGTCACATTTCTAATCTTTAAATCGCTGTATATTATTAAACATCATCACAGACTCCTGCTCATCATCAAGAACTGACCTTTTCTGACTATACTTTCTTTTTTTCTAACTCAGTATATACAAACAGTCAAACCCTGGAAAACCTGAAAAATCAGAATGAAGCTCTGAAAAAAAATCTCTCAGGTGAGTTTGTCAGAGTTTGTGTTTGAAACAGTTTAGTCCACAAGTCTCTGTCAGGTGACTTTAAAATCTGTCACATTCAGTCTGACAGGGGAACCCTGATATGAATCTGATTTCAAATGTATCTTTTTATATAAGATAGATAGATAGATAGATAGATAGATAGATAGATAGATAGATAGATAGATAGATAGATAGATAGATAGATAGATAGATAGATAGATAGATGATCCTGATGAATGACTGATGAAGTGAAATCTTTTTATTCTCTTTTATAACAGAGAGAGTCAGTGAAACAAAACCACCCAACACTTTGCAGCTGACGTGTCCAAATCCTCCTGAAGTAAAAAAGGGTAAGTTATTGATTTTCCTTTCACATATTTGCATCAGCTGATGATTAAAGAAACACTGATGGACCGACAGATGCAGTGAGTTAGACTGTAGCTGCAGTTACCTGCTGGGTGCCTTGCTCAAGGGCAGAGTCTTGTACCTGTGAAGGAGAAAACTCTTCCTTCACTTGCTCTGATTGTCTCCGCTGTTCTCAGATTCAGACTCTTTACCTTTAAAGTTCCTGCTGTTTCCAAATCACATGTAAACACTGATTTCTTCCACCTGACTGAAGTTTTTGCTGTAATCTCTTCAAAGATGAGCAACATCTGAGGTGTGAAGGAGGATGGGAGCAACATGGAGAAATGTGCTATCTCTTCTCCAATTGGTCTACACCCTGGACAGAGAGCAGAGATAGATGCAAACAACAGGGAGGAGACCTGGTTAAGATAGACAGCGAAGAGGAGCAGGTATAAAACACTGCTGCAGGTTCTTCTTCTCATGTTTTATCACGTCTTTATCTTTCATCGTCTCAGCACAGAAAAGTCATGTCAGAGTAAATTTCATCAACATTTCCTCTTCAGAGATTCCTGGCGCAACAACTGAGAGAAAAGATGAGCACAGCTGCTGACAAGTTCTGGATCGGACTGACAGACTCAAAGACAGAGGGCGAGTGGTTGTGGGTGGACGGCTCACGACTGGACACAAGGTTTGATTTTTGTGAAAACATTTTTGTCCATTTCAGGTCAAAGTTACCAGTTTTATTAAGTCAAGTTGTTTGTGTTCCTCATCTCTTAGTTTGAGTTATTGGAGCAACAAAGAGCCGGACAACTGGACAGGGGATAATCCTGATGGAGAGGACTGTGTGAGGATGGGGGAGAAAGGAGCAGGTCATGACCTGAAGTGCTGGTTTGATAAATCCTGTGAAGCCAATCAAAAAAGTATTTGTGAGAAACAAGCAAAAACTCAACAGTATACGATCACGTGTCTGAAATCCAGTTAAGCGTCTGTGGCATGATGCTATTTTTGATAAAGCTAATGTTAAAAACAATAGAAGAGCTTGCAAACATTTAAAGGTCCCCTACACACAGACATAAAAAAACAGCAAATACTAGAGTCAATGAACGATAAACATGACTGCACACAGTATGTCTGCTACTTCACTGTAAAGTCCAGTCTCAGTGTCGGTGACCTGGAGGCTTCAGGTTTCCACATCAAACATGAGTGAGCTGCATCATGGACCATGATTCGCTTCAAGACCAGTTTTGATTTCACAAAATCATTCTTCTATGTGCACATTTAAACATCAGACTTAAGATGAAAACAGCCTGACAGTGTCAGACAAGTCAACAAAGTGACACGTTTTTTAGTGGAGGGGGACTTTAAAACAGCCACTAAAGGAAACCATCACATGACAGACGACACACAATGACAACAACCAGTGACTGTACAGAATTATTCAGCTTGTCTTCTTAATTTGTACCACAGCAGCACAGGTCACCTGAAAACTGTTTTCACTCTTTTCCAGCATAAGCCTCTTTTAAATATGCTTGTTTTATTTATAAGGTTTTTTTGCATGGACTTGCCCCAGCACCTGTAAACGAATCCATCAAACAGAGGGCTGACAGTGGCATTGGCACTCGGGCGACCAGTAGAGGGGACTGTGAGGTGTCTCATAGACAAACAACCAGTAACCAGTACAGATCATCATTTCCAAGAAGAAGAAGAAATAGGACTAAATGATTTCTCATGTTATCTATGAAATACTTCCTCTTTTCTCATACAGGAAGTCAGGTTTGAGTTTAAACAGTTTTTGAGCTCATCGCTTGTAAAAAAAAAAAAAAAAAAAAAAAGTTTCCTGTCAATTCAAACTTAAGGAAGTTGTTTGAAGTTGACTGCATCAGCGGTTGTCGACAAAATCAACAGACTCTTTGATTTTTGGTGAGATGAAACTTTTCAGTTTTAAACTAAATAAATTATGAACTTTTCAGTTACAGAATTTAAATCATTTTTTAATATAAATGTATTTTAATTGTTACAATTCAACAGTTATTTAAACATAAGAACCGGGGTTCGGGGAACTAGGTTGTCCAGCGCATCTTTGAGGAAGTTTATTTTTACAGACTGATGTCAAGCACTTAAGTCACTGTGGTAGAATAGTTGGTGGAGAGATGCACATTGGTGTGAAGTTAAAAACCTTAAACAGCAGGAGGGTGACATTAAACTGGTGAGTCTTAAATATGATGCTTCTATGACTGATTGTAACATTTTCTTTATACGCTGATTGTTGTGATTGTGTTTTTATATTGATTAGAGCCATTGCAAAATGTGTGAGAATGAATAAACAAATAAATAAATGAACTGAGGGAAATGAATGTTTTATTCATTCAGAGAAAGTTTCTTCATCGACTGACAGCTCTAACACTGAAGTCAGGATCCTGAAGACTCAGCACAATGAGCCGTCCACAGGGCGACACAGAGGGTAATAACCAGGGATGTGGTGGCAAATCAACAGCAGCGGCTCTTTCACAGGAGCGTGTAAAAAGTTTGATGATAAAACTTGTGTAGTGAGGACTGAGACTGAGTATATGTGGGAAGGTTCGGAGTCAGTATAAATGAAAAAGTTGTTTAGTTCACATGTTTATATTTTTGTAAATGGAGCAACGAGGAGTAGTATAGTTATCACAATCAATGGCAGCGGGATTTAGGGTCTGGCAGTTTGACATTTGCAAAGAAACTACAGATCATCATTTCCAAGAAGAAGAAGAAATAGGACTAAATGATTTCTCAAGTTATCTATGAAATACTTCCTCTTTTCTCATACAGGAAGTCAGGTTTGAGTTTTAACCAATAAGAACCCGGACCCATTTCCCCTTAAAGGAAAATTATGGGGAATATAAAACAGACCAAATGGACCACACAGAACACATTTCTAATTTGTTTTTTAAATTCTGACCCCTACTGGCAAAGATCTGGAAAGTTACATATAAGTCACACTGGGCGTTTATAGTAAATGTATTCCTTATTTGAAAATAAATCAGCTTGACAGTTTTTTTTGTTCAGTAACATATATTTGTATTTTTATTAGCATTTCCATAAGATACAATAACATTATAACTTTAATGTTCAAGTTTAACAAAAAAAATATTTGTCTGATTGTTCCTTGGACAGTTTCTTTTACAGTTTCTTGTACAGTTGCTCTGTCAGTTCTTTGGTCAGTTTTGCTGCCCTGGGTTCATGTTTGTTTGTGGTGCTTCATCTAAATCATTTGATTCACTGTCTGAATCACCACACCCACTTGACTCATCGCTCTCCATGTCTTTTTTGCTGGGAGTGTAATCTGGGTCTTCAGGGTCTTCATCTGAGCTATCTTCACATCCCTCAAAGTCACTGTCATCTCCAAAGATGACATCTAGTGCATTCTGAACACTGTAGCGTTTGGCCATACTACAAAAAAATTTATAGAATTACATTGAATTAGGAGCACCGTAAAATCGTGTTTAATTTACTTACAGATATTCAAAAATTGTTTTGTAACATATATTATGTATATATTATATAATTTTATAAATTTAACATTGTTATATTTGTTTAAATGTGCTTTGAATTGAACATTTTTCTTATTGTAACAAATACGTCACATCATATTTTCCATGACTATGTTAAGGTTAAATGCCCGATGTGACATCAATGTCACCACAATGTTGTTGTAACTTGTTTTATATCAATTTCTTCAGGAAATGTTGTCAGAACATGTTAAATGTAATATTTGACATCTTATTTAAGCATCAGAATTGATAAATCGGTTGAAACATACCTTTAGTTACTAAAAATAAGATGATTTGGTCAGGTGTGTTTACCCTGCACACGGCTATCTTGAAATTCACAGAGTGTCATGTGACTGCACCAGGAAGTTACAAACATGTCACTTTGGGACCTAATGAGGTAAAGTCAAGGATAAAGCTGTGTGAGAAAGTTTGCAGGACATTTAAAGTCACAGTGACACCTGTGTCACTGTGGGTTCTTATGACAGTTTTTGAGCTCATCGCTTGTTAAAAAAAAAAAAAAAACGTTTACTGTCAATTCAAACTTGAAGATAATTGCTATTTAAAACAGACATACTTCACAGGTACTGCAGGATTTAGAGATAAACATGAACGTAGACCAAGTTTAAGCTGATGGAAATGAAACCCTTTCCTAAAAGTCAGAGTTTTAACGTGTAAACTGGAGATGTACTGACAGGTGTATTTGATGAGTTTGAGGTAAAGTCAGATAACTGCATGCTGAGATATATTTAGAGTTTTTCTCAGCAGAGCATAAGTGAGAAAACAGACTTGTTTTCTGTCAATGTGAAAATCTGCACTAAATGTTCCACTGACTAAAAAAACTTCACAAATGCAAGTTACCTCATTCATAAAGGAAACAGTGGCTACTACAGTATTATTGCCCCATATGGCCAAAAGTATGTGGACAGCATTTGTAATTGCTGCGTTGATCATCTCAGTGGCAGAAATGTCGTTTGTGTGTTTCTGCACAATGTACATTTATCTGTTTAAGAATTTATTTTTAAATAGATAAATAAATAAATAATAATACTTTGTTTGTGTAGCACTCTTCAATAAAAGTGACAAATTGTTTCACGAGTCAGATATAAAATATCCAAACAAATCAAATATGCTTCTGCATGTTTCACACCCCCTCTGACATCTCTGTCGCCTCTAAATGTTCAACAGGTGAAGCTCCTGCCTCCCAACAAGCAAACTCAGCCAAGGGGTCAAAGGTCACATCAGAGAGAGTGGCCCTGCTGGTTCTCTCTGCTTTCCTGGCAGCTGCTGTCATTGTGATTTACCGCGTCTGTGAGTTTCTACAGTTTTGTTAAAGCACTTTCACATTCACAACAGTCAACTGGCTGATTTAAATGAACGGAGCAGCAGAAACGTGCAGACTCACCGTGTTATAATATAAAACCACAGGTAGAACACAGGTTTTTATGCAGTGGTGCAATAACATACTGTAGATAC
The DNA here is from genome assembly GCF_046630095.1 of Trachinotus anak. Taxonomy (NCBI): domain Eukaryota; kingdom Metazoa; phylum Chordata; class Actinopteri; order Carangiformes; family Carangidae; genus Trachinotus; species Trachinotus anak. Next base: position 21,471,365 of record NW_027273867.1, on the reverse strand, counting down.
AACTGAACAACTACATGTGAAGAAAATCACAACAGACCAGCACCTGACATATCATACTTCATGTTATGGATTTGACTTTTTAGAGCTTCTTTTCTTTCGCACATTTTTGCTATTTGTTTGGAGTCAAAACTCCGGCTCGTGGAGTTCATACAAACATCATCACTCTGAATTCATCTTTACAAGAGTTTCTTCTACAAACCAGACAGTGATCATTGTTCATTTCTGAGTACTGACCTTCACTGAATGCTGTCTGCTTTAAAACCAGCTTCAGATCATTTCCAAACCAAGAAAAATCTCCAAGCACTGAGAGACGAGTATGAAGCTGTAAAAAGAAACCTCACAGGTGAGTCTATCAAAAACTGTCAAAAAGCTTCAGTCCTAAAAGTCTCACACAACTCCGTCAGGTCACTTTAACATGTGACACATTGTGGATAAAAGGTGGATTGTTCACCTTCTTTAGTTCAGCTCCTCCAGGTGACAGACGGCAGATGTTTCTCTCTTTTCCAGCGACTTCTCGTCATGTTTCTACTCAGTGTGGAAGATTTTTGTTCTTTGTTTGTTCAGGTTCTGAAGAAAGAGATGATCCTGATGAATGACTGATGAAGTGAAATCTTTTTATTCTCTTTTATAACAGAGAGAGTCAGTGAAACAAAACCACCCAACACTTTGCAGCTGACGTGTCCAAATCCTCCTGAAGTAAAAAAGGGTAAGTTATTGATTTTCCTTTCACATATTTGCATCAGCTGATGATTAAAGAAACACTGATGGACCGACAGATGCAGTGAGTTAGACTGTAGCTGCAGTTACCTGCTGGGTGCCTTGCTCAAGGGCAGAGTCTTGTACCTGTGAAGGAGAAAACTCTTCCTTCACTTGCTCTGATTGTCTCCGCTGTTCTCAGATTCAGACTCTTTACCTTTAAAGTTCCTGCTGTTTCCAAATCACATGTAAACACTGATTTCTTCCACCTGACTGAAGTTTTTGCTGTAATCTCTTCAAAGATGAGCAACATCTGAGGTGTGAAGGAGGATGGGAGCAACATGGAGAAATGTGCTATCTCTTCTCCACTTGGTCTACACCCTGGACAGAGAGCAGAAATAGATGCGAACAACAGGGAGGAGACCTGGTTAAGATAGACAGCGAAGAGGAGCAGGTATAAAACACTGCTGCAGGTTCTTCTTCTCATGTTTTATCACGTCTTTATCTTTCATCGTCTCAGCACAGAAAAGTCATGTCAGAGTAAATTTCATCAACATTTCCTCTTCAGAGATTCCTGGAGAAAAGACTGAGAGAAAAGATGAGCACACCTGAAGACAAGTTCTGGATCGGACTGACAGACTCAAAGACAGAGGGCGAGTGGTTGTGGGTGGACGGCTCACGACTGGACACAAGGTTTGATTGTTGTGAAAACATTTTTGTTCATTTCAGGTCAAAGTTACCAGTTTTATTAAGTCAAGTTGTTTGTGTTCCTCATCTCTTAGTTTGAGTTATTGGAGCAACAAAGAGCCGGACAACTGGACAGGGGAGAATCCTGATGGAGAGGACTGTGTGAGGATGGGGTTGAAAGCTGGGGCTCATGACCTGAAGTGCTGGTTTGATAAATCCTGTGAAGTCCATCACAGAAGTATTTGTGAGAAACAAGCAAAAACTCAACAGTATACGATCACGTGTCTGAAATCCAGTTCAGCTTCTGTGGCATGATGCTATTTTTGATAAAGCTAATGTTAAAAACAATAGAAGCGCTTGCAAACATTTACAGATATACAAATATACCTTGAATAATGTTCGAATAATATTTTTTGTCTCATGTTTTTTTTTTTTTTTTTATACAAAAGTTTTGTTAACTTGTTAAAAGTTCTTTCAATCCCATCTCCTCTCTCTCCATTCAGAATCTATGAACAATAAACTGCTGGAAACAGGACGTCTGTTACTTCTCTGTAAAGTCTAAGTTTCATACTCAGCCTAATCTGACATCTACAGTCAGTCATAAATAAGTAGAACTTAATTGGGGAGGATGGTTATGTTGTAAAATCTGTTGCAATTGACAGAATTAATTTTTCATTACTAAGAAAAACAACAAATATTTTACAGCCTTTCAAACTTCCAAAAAATGAGTGATTAATAGTCAAAATTTAAATTTTGGCCTCAGTTTAGCAGTTATCACTTATAGTTTTATTCATGTTTTATTTTTTATTTTATTTTTGTAAAAAGCCAAACAGAAGCAAGCCTCATGGGAGAAGTATTTCTACACCTGAAGTGAAATAACAAGACAACAAAAAGCACCACGTTGATCATGAGGATTCATATTAATAAGACTCTGTTCAAAAAAAGTTATTTCCATATTGGCATTGCTTAAGATTTCTAAAGATAAACATCTTTGGAATAAGTTTATTGCTGTTGTCACATTGTGAGTTTGTCTCATGGATAAATATCTGTACATTGAGAGACTGATTAATGAATAAATATGTTTAATGTCTGAGATTAGTCTATCGCTGGTTCACCAGAGTGAAGACTGATAACAATCACTGACACCTGCTGACCAGTGGCACCAAACCATGAAAGAAGAAGAAAACAATTGTCATAGTTTGTGGTTATCATTGATGTGGAACGAGTTTGTAGAGAGCAGTAAAAACAAACAGCAAGTTGTCAGCTGTTTTCATTTGTCTGGGGAAACGTTTCCCCAGTATTGTTTTAATGAATATCCTTACAACAGTTTGACACTGTTACTCAGTATGTTTTTTTTAGTTGGAAAAAAAAACAAAAAAACAAAAAAAAAAAACAAACAAACACAAAATGTTTTTTTACTCGTCCAATATTGTCATTCATTTGGCCCCTGTTCACTTTCTTTTAGCTGTTTTTGGTCCCCACCAACTTCAAATGCTCATCAGCTGGTCTTTAACCTAGTGTGGTGCTGAGTGGGTCGTGTACTGAGGGTTTTTAGAGCCATTTCTGTGAAAACAACCTAATGAGAGCAGTGAGAGTGAAAACTAAATAAAGTCGCAGCTGCTCAGCTGAACAAAGAGCTGAAACTCACTCTGTAAAGTAGAGCAGATATTAACATTGTTTTTAAATACACTGCTATTAAAAACTATTGAATATAGCTCCTTAATGTTGGACAGGAACTAGTTGAACTTAAACATCTGTCCTAAGTGTGACACTGTTAGTTCCAGCTAAGCCATGACCTTTGTGAAACCAGCAGCTGAACTGTGCAAAACAAATCAAATCCAAAGAGGGAATCTAAAATGTTGTGAAACAAAAGCAGTTCATCATTTTTGAAAACCATCAGTTTATTCAATCAAGTTATGTTAATACGAGACAGAAGAAACTGCAAAACATGGATGTGAACTCATTGTTTGGAGAAAAAGAAAAAAAAAAAAAAAAAGTCATGTCAAAAGCTGCTGATGACAGGTCTCTTCTTTGCAGGCCAACAAACTGTAGGTGTTGGTGTGAGAGACTTAATTTGACTCTGTTCGATGGAATGTTTACACAATTTAAACATTTTTAAACTCAAACTGATGCTCAACTCTACACACAGAAAAAAATAAAAAAAAAGTCATTTAGCTGCCTTCATCTTTCTGCCTTCATCTGTAACCGTTGGTCCGTCTTCTACCTTGAATTGAGCTCTCTGACGGTGAGGATTCGTACGAGCATGGCCTCCATGGTGCTGTCGTCCAGAGGGGTGGAGGCGAACCACAGAGGGCTGCTGGGAACACAGCAGTGCTCTGGCTGAAGGTAGAACAAGTCGCTGCTCTGACTCACGGAGTCCGGGCTGAATGGAAACAGAGAGGACGTCACAATTCAAGATGGTCGTTATGTTCAGTCACAACACGTCATCACCTCCTTTCCTGTCTCCCTTTACTTTACCAGCCCAGTTTTTGTTTTTTAAAAAAAAACCACAAAAATACTATTTATCTTTTTCAAGAGGAGCCACTATTCACATTTTATAATTCGGCCTCCTTAGAGAGGAGTTTTGGAGCGATGTCAGGGAGGTGAGTGTGCAGGCAGAGGGCTGAAAATGACCCAGATTACTGGGATTTTACAAGGAGATCAACATGAGCTTCATGTGCCCGAAACTGCACAAATGGCTGAAGTAACAAGTAGAAAATGTTCATTGTCTCAAGAAAGAAACCTGCATGAATAAAAAGCAGTGTGGTTGAAACCTTGTGAGATGGAGAAAAACACAAACACCAGAAGATGTATTGTCCAGCAGGGCACATGTCCTTCTCCAACTATTGTTGTGTGTCTTACTCACTGGACAGTCTCCTATAAGTTATGCTTCTCTGCAGTTTTATCTCTCAGACCTTGGTTACCTTAGTTACCGAGGATAAAGATGGCTCCATCTGGACACCGTCAGTCACAGGAGAAGCTAAATCTCAGGAATTAGGATGAAGTCCTCCTTTACTGTTTTAAGATGATTGCAAATTCAATTATAGCTCTAGATTTTTTCCTCTGTTTTAACATAAAAATACATTAAATTTAAAAAAAGTGCTCTCCAGAAATATGAATTGAGGCACAAATGACAGACAAGAACTCTAGAAAAACAAAAAAAAACAAACAAAAAAAAAAAAAAAAAAAAAAAAAGAGAAAGAAAAAATTGCTAATTTTAAGACAGTTAATATCACCCGAACTGTCTGTAATGAGCATTTGTTACCATCCCATGAAATAAGGTAGCAGAAGATAACAGCACAATCTAAATAAAAGCACATAAATCTGAGAGTCAGACACTCACCACTTGGAGAGGTAGAACTCGTATAGTCTGACCGGGCAGCGAAGAGGGTTCTCTGTGTTTTCCATCATCTCCAGGAAATTCTCTCTAGTCTGATGTTTCTTACGTCTTTTAGCTGGGACTCCGTCTGACACACACACACACACACACACACACACACACACGTGAAGTAAAATGACACAAATCTGATATGAAGAGGAAGTAAGCAGTTGACCCTCAGCCGCACTGGTACCTGGCTCCGCCTCGTTTATGGATATGGGCGGGCAGAGGCGCAGGAAGGTGGTCTTGGTGTTGTCTGTGTTGGTTTTGGTGCAGCGCTTGATGAGGGCGAAGGACAGCCGGCGGTGCTGCTCCACCGCGGTGAAGCCGCAGTACTTGCAGCAGAAGAAGAGCAGAGTGTTGAGGAGGACGATGGGGGAGTACGCCCCCAACTGCTTACAGTCCCAAAGAAACTCCTCCTCCACACGGGAATGGATGTAACCTGCCGAGGAGAACAGAGAGCTGAGATACATCTGGTCACTTTGAGTCGATCAGAACAAAATAAATGAATTAACAATAATTATAGGACAATAACTCACCACTGGCTGTGACTGACGGTTTGAGGATCTTGGTGAACTCAGTGGAGAACTTATTGTAGATCAGATCACTGAATATGTTCTCCATTCGACCGTTCTCAAACATATACTACAGAGAAAACAAACAAAAATAAAAAAATACTCAGACAAAAACAGAACTGTGTTAATATGTCCCAGTCTATGTCTAATTTATTGGCACATTGTTCATAGACTCAGTAATTAGTTAATTAAAAAATATTTAGATATATACATATATTACAGCGTAAAATGCCACGAAGCACAAAGAATAAACTGCAAACACTGTTCAACATGTAACCGTAACAAGAAGTTTTTTTACTAAGAAATAAGCTGAAAATTGAACATTTTAAAGGATATTATTTATCCTGCAGCATGAATTCAGTCACAATGCTTTTTATAGCTTTTAGTTTTTCTGAGTTCTCTGCACAATATCCCAAATTTAAATAATTATTCACTAATTTATAAAAACATAATTATTTCATTTGTGTGACAGTAAATTAAGTCAGACATACAGACTGACCAAAAGGTCCTTGATACTACCCTAATACAGGCTGGAGCTTTATGTTTGTGTGCTATGTTGTTGTCTCACCAGCTGGATGCTGAGGCAGAGGTAGAACAGGCTGTCGGGGGAGTACGGCGCTCCATCAGGTTGCTTCACCTCAGCGATGAAGCGGCAGAGGCCGTTGCTCAGTTCAGCCCCGGAGCAGTGAAGAACATCCTCCTTTAACCGCACAGCATGTGCTGATGGATGAGAATGCAGGTCAGTGCAGGGCCTGGTGTTCATGGTGCTGCTCATCTAACTTTCGCCAAAATCATTTCATTTAAAAAAGTATGAATTTAACTCTGATAATTGCACTCATATTTTGAAATAAAGTGAGTTCTGAGTCTAGTTTCATCATATGATCACCAACGACGTGATCATAACAGTTATTATATGAAGACTTAAAAATACAGACATAAAAACAATGCACCATATAGTGTCAATAAACTGAGTGCACAGGCTGTTTCAGTTGTGAAACTACTATGACTCAAGGTTGTTATGCTGCCACCAACAAGCCATAAACAAGTTGCAGGAGATATGGTCACAATCTCCTGTGTCAAACACCAAAGCAGCGTCCCTGTTTCTCAACACAGGTCAACATGCACGACCCACCAACATCTGTTTAAACCTGTATTTCTGAACAGGTTTTGAGTTACTGAGCCTGCAGCAACTTACATTACATTTTAAACTTGCTTCAAGCAACTGAAATCCTGGGCTTACTGACAAGTGAATTGTAAAAAAAAAAAAAAAAAAAAAAAATCATACAAGAAACAGGGTCCAGGTCGGTCTGTGACTCCCTCCACTGAATCCATCTCTTCCACGCATCAGTCCCACACTGACTCTTCAGTCCGTGCTGCTTCTTCAACACGACCTTAGGAAAGTCTCTGTGCGATGTCTCCTCTTTAGCTGCCTTAGACGACTGTTGCGCCTTTGAAGTCTTTGATAGAGAAGAGACACAACTTTACACCACAGAAAGATGAGACCACAGCCTCTGAGCTGCTCTCACTCAGGTGATTTCTTACCTTATTCTTGTTGAGGACTTTGCCCAGAGTTTGGTGTAATAGTGGAGGAGCAGGAGCAGGGCGCGGTGAGCTCTGGGGATCCTCTCTCGTCTCCAGAGCAGGAGGAGGAGCTGAAGTGTGTGGTCGACTGGTTGAGTCCTGCTGGCTGCTGAAACCACCCAGATCTTCTTTAACCAAGTCATCCCTGCAGCTACTGGTGAGGTCTGAAAATAATGACCAGTTAGTGTTGTGTGTGTGTGTGTGTGTGTGTGTGTGTGTGTGTGTGTGTGAGTGAGTGAGTGAGTGAGTGAGTGTGAGAGTGAGAGAGTGAGAGAGAGAGAGAGAGAGAGAGAGAGAGAGAGAGAGAGAGAGAGAGAGAGAGAGAGAGAGAGAGAGAGAGAGAGAGAGAGAGAGAGAGAGAGAGAGTCCTGATGGCAGCCCAGTTAACTAAATACAGCCGGCCGACACTCATTGAGTGAAAAGGAGTAAGAAAAGCTGTTAGTTTTGTGGTTTGGTCATTTTAAGTCAAGACTTTGTAAAGCTTACATGCAGGTTATGTGTACGTGGTCTATATGAAAAGCTCCAACAAGCCTTTCCCTTGTCTACACACATAAAACTACAATGATTTCACATTATTAAACTGAAATTAAATTCCTGTCTTACCCTTAAGGGTCTCAGGTTCTTCTGTTTCTCCTTCTTTGGTCACCTCTCCAGCCTTCTGCCCATCCTCGCTCTCCTTCCCATCATCCTGCTTAGTCTCCATCTTGGACCTGAAGCTGAGTTTCCCCTCAGACGGTTCCGGCTGGATCTTCTCTGTCATGGCTTTAATCGTTGGCTCAGGGACATCCGCCGTCACAGGGAAGAAAATGGGCACAGGCAGCTGAGGGAGGCACAGTTTGGCAAAGACAGACTTAAGAATCTACCAGTGGCACCTGGAGGCAGTGCTTCTTCAGTTTCTCACCATCAAAAAACAAGAGCTGAAAGATGAAAAAGGATGAATGAGAGTGTTTGTCTCGTAGTGAGAGCCCTGATGTTTGGCGTTTGTATGTGAGATCAAAGTAAATAAGGTTTCAGGTATTTTACCGGTAACGGCAGCCCCACAGGCTTTGGGGTATACTGGCTGTACATGTTCATAGGTAGGGGGACGTACACCGGCACTGGGACAGGCAGCACTATGACCTTGGGAACAAAGTTGTCTTCAAACAACAGAGAGAAAACATACAACCTTAAATCTCTTTTTTTTGGAAAGAAGATGTGTTTGTACATCTTAGTTTTTGTATATTTTTCAAAAAAAGGAAAAAACCTAAACAGGGGTACAGCTTGAAACTGGATATTTGAAGATTTTATTTCTAAAAAGTCACTGTATGACAAGTTTCTTTGGCTGAGGATTTAAAGGTTCATTTTACCTGTTTGTGATTCTGTGTCGACAGTCTGTGTTGTACAGGAGACCCCTTTGTTGTGGACCAACGGTGTGCAGAGCATGGACTTGTTCTTCAGTTCCTTGGGGACTGTTTGAATACTGGCCTGGAAAGAGACACGTTCAACGCCGATAACAAAGATTGTACATCTTAAAAATGATCATACAGCTGTTAACATCAGGTTGTATTGAGGTTATAACCTGGATGACTGGATGTCAAACACAGAAAGGTGATAACCATGTGGAGGACTTGATTTTCAGAGTGAACTTACGTGTCCAATGACCTTAGTTTGAATGTCAGGGATCGAGTCTGCAGAGATGTGACAGAGAATGAGTCAGAAAAAACAAATATATCAACATGGATGAAATCTGGAGTCCACTAGTCTGTGTGTATCTGTGTGTGATTGTACCATGTTGTGCAGTGCTGGAAGAGGCACTGGTCTGTCTAGCCAGAGCACTAGCAAGCGAGATAACGTTAGCGATGACGGGGGAGGACTCCGCTGCACCTGAGGACCTGGGAGGTGAAGAGACTGCGGATAAGAAACAGAGGAGTCAGCAGGTGCTGTTAGTGATCAGTCCCACCACATTTTAACTGAGCGCCTAAACATTAAAGTCAAAACCCAAGAGGACATTACAGCAGTCCACGTGCTGCAGCCAGGCAATGAAAACACAACTGATTCCTGACTTAAATCATGTTGGAGACTGTTTGTTACAATCTGAGTTCTCAAGTTTGCCATATGTCAGTGGCAGTGAATTACACTGTAGGGTTTCCTAGACATTACTGCACTCGTTATAAAAGTCCTTGCTACCACAGTAAAGCAAAAGAAATAAAATCATAACATTTCCTTGTTTGTTAAGAGAGCTCTTATGATGCCCAGCGCTCTACATGGGCTCAAAACAAGGAGGCAGCACATCAGATATGAGCCTTAGCCACTATTTCTGGACTCAGGTCCATTCAGTTTTCCTTAGGGTCCAATGAGGCTCAAATCATGTACTTGTTCGGCTCTGATTTCTAAAAAAAAAAAAAAAAAAAAAAAAAAAAAAATCATATCTGCTTCACCTTTGGCCCAAGAGAACCATAAATTCAGACATAAAGAGCAATAAAACAGATCAACCAACATCACACTGCAACAGCGACACATACCCGCGTTGATCATCTGGACCTTTTTATTACAGAAGTGTAGGAGACATTTCAGGTCACAGAAGTGTTTGACCTCCCCCAGCAAAGGAAGACTCTGCCTCAGTTTCCCTTTACGACTGCAGGTGTCACACTGAGCGACCTGGCAGAAAGCAGAGTCAAAATAAGTCAACTTGCACTGAGCAAATAAGAGGAGAGAAAAAAAATTTAAAAATCAGACAAGACTTTGTTTAAAAACTACACTTGCACGATGTGGGACAGCGTCCACCTCAACTTACGCGGCAGAAGAGCATGTTGTAGTTTGCGCTGCAGTCTTCACAGCAGAACTCCTCGTCTTTGCCTTCGTACTTTGCTGTCACCACCGTCCTGGAGATGGAGTGGCAGTACGCACACGAGCGACAGTGTTTCCCCCACTCCTGCTCCAGGTCATGACGAAAGAGCATCTTGCAGCCTGAGAGGAGAGAGAGATGAGCACTTTTACTGTCTGTTAATAAGTAAAGTTTGGTTAAAAACAAGTGAACCTGGCCATCAACGCTGCATCTTATATCCTAATATCAAACAATATAACAAACCAGGCTAAACAATCATTACCCATGTTCGCCTGTCTCCTTACCGTCACTGCAGAAGTAACAGTCTTTGCCGTCAACCCTCTTGGTGTCTCTGATGATCCGCTCGTACTTGCAGTATTCACACTTGCCCATGATGTTGTTGACCCTCTTAAACTCTTGAGAACAGGCCAGGCTACACACGAAGTTCATTTTGCACTATGTGCACACAGAGAGTGGATTTTAACAAACATATTTACACATGTCACACTGTACATTACAGTCACCAAGCTACTGAGAGGAGAGTTTAACAGCTGGCAGGATAATACTGTCATAATAAAACTGTGCACAATTGATGGAGGAACATGAATTTCCTCCAAGGGTTTAAATGTGCTATATTTAAATAGACATGGTTTCTTGCTGGTAGCGTGTTGTGGTGGTTTACAAGACAAGAGGTTAGTAAACGTTCTGAGCAGCGGTACGTCTTCATCCTCTCATGCTGAACTGAGGGCAGACTGGACTCTACAGTGACTCAAAGCACTTTTACGAAAACAGGACAGACTGGAGCTAGCTGGTTAGCATGCTAACTTCAGTAGAGGAAATGATGAATAATGGCGTTGCTTCCCACCGCTGGGGACAGCTAAGAGGAATTAAGTTTGATGCTGAACTCGCTAAGTTTCCTCTAAACTGATAGGCAAACAGGTGTTTATGATAACACTGACTGTATAGCAATAGAAAAAAAAAAAACAAAAAAACAAAAAACACTTTCATATATCACCTTTAACTGGTAATCACACTTTGCTCAAGGGTACTTTAACAGCAGTGATTAAATAAAGGAGAATGTACTTTACAATAGATCAATGTCCAACACAACATGTGCTGCCAACACTCTCAGATCATATCCATCCATTTCAAAGAAACAGAGCACACACACCTTTTTCTGGACAACTTTGGGTGTCGTCTTTATGATGCGTCGACACTGGGCACATGGCAGTTTCTCTGGTGGTTTGAGGAAATCACACTGGGTTTGGTCAAAGCCTCCTGTCGGGTTAGAGGCAGCAGTCATGTCTTTCTGTATCTCCTGTGGAAAAGAAAAGCAAAAAAATTAAAAAAAAATAAAACACAAAAAAAACATGCACAGGTTTTAAACAACAAAAAAATAGGACATAGTATTTGATATAACATCACTGATATAACTTTAACTTTAAAGATGAGGACTCTCTTCTCCTTCGATCAATGATACCCTCACATTTCCCAACCGGACGAATCCAAAATCCTCAAAACAGATGTTGGAAAATTGGGGGGGCATCTTTAACTCAGGGTTGTCTTATCGGAATCAGACCTTGGATACAGACACTGTTGGCAGGATTGATTTGTTGTCGGTTTTGGTCTTTTAAAAGCTTTAGCTTTGCAGAAGACTTACTGCACAATAACTTGAAAGAAAATGAAATTCTCCAATTTTACCTTGATATAGTCTGTAGGTTGTTTTACCTTAAAAGTCATGGCACAGGTTAGAGTGCAGAAGTTTCTGATGGAGGCGTCTGACATGGCGAGGTGGCAGGCTGGCACTGTGGTCTTTCCACAGTTATCACAGTTCAGTGAAGTCCCTGTAGACAAGGAGAGGATTCGCATTAGAAACTTTAGATAAGATTGTTAATACATGTTGATCTGAATACTAAGTTCTGAGGTTTCATGGACTAGAATAAAGGTCGTCACAGACCCACTTGGTTTCCACTTACCAAGTTTTATTGCTGCTTTATAATTATCATAACATTAAGGTTTCTTGTCTCAGTCTCAGTAGACAGAGATAAATCAGGAGATAAACAAAGAGCAGCTGTCTTAACAAAATAATGGTCCAGTACCTGATGCACTGACAGCCTGGATCTTTGATGCCATCACACAACTGCTGGTGCAGAAGAGCTCCACCACGTCTTCACTGTTCTTGTTTTCAACCATGTCTGATATAAGTTTATTAGTGTGGCACATGGCACACGGCTGCGGCGTTTGGATTTTCTGCAGCAGCCCAAAAAAAAAAAAAAGCAAAGAGAGAAAATTTTATCCTTTAAGAAATAAGGTGCTCACCTCATCTTGAACAACATAGATAACACATGGATGTTTTCACAAAGTTTTTTCCCTTGTCAATACAACATTTTGTTTAATTTCTCATTTTTATTTTAGCCAGTATAGACTTCACATAACATTTAGGGTTTTATTTCATCTCTTCCCTTAACTTTAATAAATCGATTTATCTCCATGAATAAGAACGAATGAACCAAACCAGATGCTGCTACTAGCCTTTACAAAAACATCTAAAATGTACAAATGTTTTGAATTTTTTTTTTTTTTTTTTACATATATATTTTGTTACCTTTTTGAATTGGGCAAAACACTGTGTACTGCACAGTTTTTTGTTGCCTTCTTCCATCTTGAGCATGAGTGGTGTGTTGCAGCGGGAGTGACAGTTTTCACAGATGGCTAGATTGTTCATGTTGCAGAAACGGAGGAAACAGGGGTCACTGCAGAGCTTGTGGACGACGTCCTGCTGTACGATCTCGTGTTTACTCTGCATGAGGATAGATAGCAGGCTCATTATTATAATAAAGAAAAACAAAATATAATTTGAGCTTTCAGAATCTGTTTCCTTTTATCTTACAATGCAATATCTGCTGCACATGCTGCATTGTGAATGTGACGACACTGGCAGGATGGGTATTTTGGTGGACATGATTTTCTTGTAGTTGAAGGAGGACAAGCAAGTTTGGCTGCAGAAATCCTTCACTGTCCCTTCAGTGTCCACCGGGGCCTGAAGGACGTCCTGAGACTGTGTTATCACCCTGCGATCAGATAAAAAAATAGAGAAGTTGAGACAGTGACAAATGTTTAGACGCTGCCGAGCTGAAGGACGCTGGTTTCTACTGAAATTTTAGAGGAATAAGTGTGATTTTAAAATATTGTTTTTAGGCATTTGATGGCCGTACTGGACAGCCAAGAAGAGCGATAACAGAAAATGAGGGGAGAGAGACAACTAAGGTCCCTGTCAATGTTGGATTTAATATCAGATCAGGGCTGCAACTAACAATTATTATATCTTATAATAATCTATTAATCATTCCACCTATAATATGTGAGAATACAGTAAAAAAAGATCCTGTAACATTTTCCAGGAGGTCAAAGTGACATCTTCACATGTCTCATTTTGTCTGACTAACTGTCCAAACCAAAAGACATTCAATTCACCATGACAGAGTGGAAAAAGCAAACACTAATAAACTTGGCATTTTTGCTTAATAAATGATTTGTACAATTGCTTGATTATAAAATTGTTAGCTTCATTTTTTGTTGATCGACTAACTAATGAACTAATGACTATCAATTTATTGTTTCCAAACTGCAAAAACATGACTCACTGAAGGCAGAACTGGCACATCTTCTTCACTGGTTTCATTTGGTAAAATTTTAAAAGGCAGGAAGTGGAGCAGAAGATATCTGCGCGTCCTTTCCTCTGGTAAACAGTCTCTCCATTCATCAGGACCTTGTTACAGCTGGAGCAAGATGCAGGCAGCTCCACGTGGGTGACAGTGGGCTCTACCGACGTAGAGTCTCCCGTCAAGGAGAAGACAGAACCGATCTTCAAGTCCTCCTGTCAAAAAAAAAAAAAAAAAGGACCAAATATGGCTCACAGAGCTGAAGTCAAGAAGTTAGTTACCAGCAAAGTAACTTCCAGAAAGAAACTGGTCAGTGTCTAAAACATGGTGTATTGTTCAGTGAAGAAAAACTAAATTAAGTCATTTTGTCTGTAATTAAGTTCCTGAAGTTTTATTACTACTTTTCTTCTTCTAAGTTTATATAAAATATAGAAAAGTTTACAAAAACCTGTTTTCAACATTCATCAGTTTGTTAGAGGGACTTTCTCAAATAAAGCTTTTCATTATTATACTGCTGCAGACTGCTGTTCTTTATTATTTCAAGACACAGTCACATTTCTAGAAAATTTTTAAACAAGACTATCTAAATTAAACATAGTTGAAATATTATCTGTTCTGCAAAAATGTGGTTTTCAGAAAGGTTTATAGACAGAAGCTGCTTTGAAAATATTGTTTTCACAGGTTAAAGTGGTTGAACACTTTGTAAAGTACTGAAGCAGAAAGCAGCTCCCACCTTTGCCACATTTGGTTCATCCTTGATGTCCTCTGCAGATATGGAGGGAGGGAGACTCTGGTTGTACTCTTCATCGATGGGCTCCTCTTTTATCTTGATGAGGAGTGAAGACAGGTGAATTAGCTGTGACATCCAGGACAAACAGGTCTGTGTAGAGTAATGTGATTACTCTAACTCTGAATCTACTTTCACACTGCAGCTCATCTAGAGAGGAAACACTTTGCTGTAGTCCAACTTTCTGGAGTCCTATTACTTATCAGCCTCAAAATGAGTTGTGTTCCTACACTGTACATAACACTCACCACTGCAAAAGTTATAGAAACTATATTCATGCTGTGGCTGCTCATATCAGAAATCAGGATTGATGTCAGTACCTTGGTTTAGTGCGTTACAATTATTACAAAAGACATTATAAAACATGACACTCACACAGTCCAAATTTGGTAGAGACGGCTTCACATCTTTAATATCGCTTTCTTCAGATGACGGACTTTTCCTCTCTATAAAGACATGATAAAAACAAATTATGGTCTATAAGAGAAGTTTCCTTTGCTGGAGACACTAAAGACATTTTCAAGTCAAACGTAGACAGAGTCAGTGGTGACTCATAATAAATGAGGAGACAGGAACATGAGGAAAAGAAACGTTTCTAGTTTTGGCAAAAAGCAACATATTCTATTGTGAACTGCTGTTAAAACTCAGATATCATATAATTCAGTGCGACAGCACCTCAGCAATGCAAATTAAATTAGTGGAGGAAAGTGAAAGTTGGAGACAAGAGAAAATGAACTGTTTTGAAATGTGGCTGTAAATTACCTGACACAGTGAAAGATTGGGCCTTGTACACCATCATACATCTGTTGCTGCAGAAGAAGTCCAACCTGCCCTCTTCGTTTTTGTTTTCAACCATGTCTGACATCTGATGTGAAGTCTGACACGTGGGACACAGCTGAGGTGTTTTTACTTTCTGCAGTTAGAAAAAAAAAGAAAATACAGAACACTGTTGATGTGAGACTCAAAAGGGTGTTTGAACCTGTGAACTTCCAATTTTATTTAACAACTAATCCACTCTGCTGCAAATGTCACTGTCCCAAAGAAATAATTAAATTTTGTCGTTGTACATGAGCTGCATATGTGGCATATATTGTCAAATATTCAAATGTCTCTTTGTTCCTCAAGTTTTATTGAAAGCATCTGTTTAGTTTTTTTTCCAATGGAAACATTTCTATCACAATCACCTGTGTAAATAAACAAGTTAGTTAAATAATTCAATGTAGTATAAAAATCCTTTAACCTCCAATCAGTTTGGTAAAATAAAAACTTTATCATTTATGTTTTCTCACCAATTAGTTTATGAAATAAATTAAATAATTAAACAATCAAATATACAAATTCTAAAAAACACACCAATTATACTAATTAAATCTTTTGGAAAAAAATTTTAAATAATTCATCTATTGTTTATTTTTCCCAAGCAACATTTCCTCATGCTCCATGTCAAGAATTCCAACCCAACTGTGCAAAATGTGAGGAAATACAGTGCATTCAGAAAGTATTCACACCCTTCACTGTTTTCATAAGTTGCTCAAATTAAAATTATGCTAAAACCATTTAAATTCATTTTTCCCCTCATCAATCTAAACTCAATATCCTCTAATGACGAAGCAAAAACTGAATTTTAGAAATCTTTGCAAACTTCTGGATGTTTCTCCACACTGGATCTCTGGAGCTCAGGCGGAGTGACCTTCAGGTTCCTGGTCACCTCTCTTACCAAGGCCCTTCTCCTCTGATTGATCAGTGTGGCTGGGCGACCAGCTCTAGGACGCGTACTGGTCGTTCCAAACTTCTTCCATTTAACAATGATGGAGGCCACTGTGCTCCTGGGAACCTTCAGTGCTGCAGATATTCTTTTGTAACCTTCCCCACATCTGTGCCTCCATACAATCCTGTCTCTGAGCTCTGCGGGCAGCTCCTTCGACCCCATGGTTTGGTTTTTGCTCTGATCTACATTGCCCACTGTGAGACCTTATATAGACAGGTGTGAGCCTTTCCAAATCATGACCAATCAGCTGAATTTAACACAGCTGGGCTCCAATCAAGGTGTTGAAACATCTCAAAGATGATCAAGAGAAATGGGAGGAACCTGAGCAAAATTTCAAGCTTTTCACAGCAAAGGGTCTGAATACTTATGCCAATGTGATGTTTAAGTTTTTCTTTTTTATTCAATTTGGAAAAAAATCTAAAATTCAGTTTGACTTTGTTATTATGAGGCACTGAGTTCAGATTGCTCACATTTTTTTATGTGCAAAATGTGAAGGGGACTGAACACTTTCTGATTGCACTGGGAGGCTGACTCATTCTGCTACACACACACTGCTTGAATGTTGACAGTGTATATATATATATATATATATATATATGCATGGTCTTCAATGGTGTATAATACTGTATGATAATGTGCCAGTTTGCACAGCATTAATAAGGAAGTTGTAGCCAACACCAGTTCCTTCATATTAACTGCACCTCTTTGCACTTGACCAGACATTCTTCACTGCAGATGGTTTTACTGCTGCCGTCCATCTTCAGCACGAATCGTTTGTCGAGGCAGATGGAGCTGCAGATGTCACAGGTCGACACAGGAAGGTTGTTGACTTTGTGGTAGTTGATGAAGCAGGTGTCGCTGCAAAGTTTATGGAGCACGCCATCCAGGGTCAGCTTGAATTTGCACTGAGGATGGGAAAAGAGCATGTGTGGGGTAATTATTTTAAATAGACATCAAAATGTTTTACATTTCATATACAGTGTGTAGTAATTTAGCACATTTTAAGAATTCATTGATCTTATAAACAAGACTGAAAAACATGCTCGACTTCTACTTAAACAATGTATAAAGAAACAGGCAATAGGTTTATCCAAGTGAAGTAATATACAAACAGCATAAGATACCACAAAAGCTTCTGTATCTAAATAGAGATGAATACCAGTAGACTTTAGTGAGAGATGTGAAACTTGCACCAAACTGTGCGCAAGTGTCAAACAGGTTGTTTTTGAATTAACACTTGCAAGTCTCTGCAAACTGAGCTCAAACACTGAACCTTCGGACACACTTTTCCTCAGTGGAGAATAAAACATCTGTCCCTTTATGAACAATAGACCACAGCAATGGCTCAACTGGCTGTTTATGTCATGAACAAACCTGAGGAACAGATAAAAATCAGAGAGTCCATTTCTTTTTTTCCTTACATAACAAAATCTGGCGCACATCCTGCACTCTGAACGAGGTCCGACTAGGGGCGGGGGTTTTGGGGCAGCCATGTCCCTCTTGGATTGGACAGAGGAGAGGCAGGTCTCGCTGCACAACTCCTTCATAGTTCCCGAATCATCCACCGGAGCCAGGATGATGTTGTGAGGCCGCATTATCACCCTGAGGAAACGAGGATGAACAAGGTCAAGACAAAACTCACTGTCAGGATTAGGGATCCATTTTTGAAACTAATGATTGTTTCTGTTAACCATGAATCTCAATTTATACAATTTTATCTATTTATTCCAGAAAATACTAAAAAAATAATACAAATAATAACAATTTAGTAAAGCGCATGTGATGTCATCAAATCGAACAACAAACAAAAAACATAAAGATTTCGACTTTATTATCACGTAAGAAAATAAAATGCACCACATTCTTACAACTGAGCAGCTGGAACTAGTGTTTGTTTTGTTTTTGCTTGAAAAATTACTTAAACAATGAATCAATTATGAAAGTAGATGATTATTATTTTTCTGTTGATTATCAATTATCTAACTGACTAAAATAAAATTGGGACATAAGTGTTTACATTTTGGGCTGTTTAACATGTGTGTAGTCTCTCTGACTCTGTCTTACAAATGCACAATATAAAAATAAATCAGACATCAGGCATAGAAAAGCATGACGTGAAACATCCTGGACTTACTGGCAGCAGTTGTAGCAGTTTTTGGTCACAACTTTGATGTTTGGATGCCTTTCAGAGAGACAAGAGGCAGAGCAAAAAACCTCTAGCGAGCTCTGCGGCTGGTAGAGCGTCTCTCCTCTCAGCAGCCTCCTTCCACAGGTGCAACAGACGACGCACGAGTCTGCAATGATGAGTGTTGGCGTGCTGTCTGATTCGGCCGCTTGCGAGTCTTTATTTTCGTTGACAGTGGAGTCTGAGCCGACCGTTACGTCCTCCTGTGGGATGAAGCACAGTTATGGTAGAGGGGTCAGAGGTCGTCCCTGGACTTGCATATAAACCTGCTCATCTAGGAGTGAATCAGACAAAATGTTGACAAACTCTCTGCTTCACGGAAGAAAGCTTTATTTAAAACATAATAAAAATGGCTGCATATAAACAAATACCACATCTGCTTCCTGCAGCTCTGATGTGTGGCAGATTTAACTCATACCTGCTGCTCCATGAAATTAATTCATTGTTGTGAAATATACTCACAGAATTCGATTGTTGTTTTGATTGTTTGCCTTTTTTCCTCTTTTTCAGCCGAGCTGAGCTTTTCTTTCCTGAGGGGAGAAATCAGAAACGTGAGATTAGGTTTACTGCAACTACAGATCAATGGTGATCAAAGGCTCCTTATTATAATTATTACAAGCACTTTATTAATTTAATGGTAATAATAAATGGTTTGTTTTGGTAGCACAGTATAATGTAGTGGTAAGCAGCTATAAAGTGTTTGCTAATGTGGAGTATTTGTCAACAATTATTATTGAGATATAGTTTATATTATTGAAAAGGTGTTTTCCTCTATTATCATATCTTATCTGTTTATACATTTACCTCAACTAATGGATGCCCAGAGGACGAGTTACAGTTATTGGAAAATACATTAATAAACATTTATACGAGTGCTTAAAACTCCACAATAGCGTGTTTAAAATGATCTACTAAATGTTTAGAAACTTTAAATGTAAACACAGGAAATGAAAACATCCGTACTAATTTTAACCAATGAGTGAGCTGCAGGTGTTTTTAATTCTTGTGTCGTCCTCAGGGCTTCAAGTCATGACAGAGGAAGCAGAGTAAAGGCACCTCCAGACTGTGTGATAACTACAGTCTTACTCACACAACAAGATGAGGCTAATAAAGAGGTCGCAATCTGTGTCAGACTGCACACTATCTATTTTAAGGCAAGTCATATGGTGTGATGAATGCCTGTAAATAGAAAAAAAAATAAGCCTCTCTCTACTTGGCCATGCCAGCGTGCCATTTTTTAAGTAGTGGAGAGGGAAGAGGAAAATCTGTTACATCATATGAGCTGCTGATGTATGAGAAGGAAAAGAAGAAAACATGGAGAGCCTCATTAAATTTGAGATTAAGATGTTTTTTAGCAGTTACTTCATCACATTAGTGATTTCTGCATCATTTCTTGTCATATTATAATTAGTCTGTAGATGTGAGTCTTAGCTGCAACTGCACTGTGAGAATTTGGTCCTAAATATCTGAAGGCGGCTGTCTTTAGTCAGTGAAGCTCTTAACAGGCCGACAGTGGCCGACAGACTCAACACCGACTGCAACGGCTGCAAATAAATGTCAAAATTAGAAACTGTAAAATTCTTTCATATTGTATTATAAACCTCTGTGTGGTGTTTTGTAAGAGTTAAAACTTAATCTGGATCTTTATTACTCAATCTGGACTCCCTAGGTCGTATTTCCTGCTCTCACTGGTACCTGTGGTGACCGACCCACATTAACATCACATCTTATGTTTTTTTTAATGCAGTGCTGTTTTTGGTTTTAACACCAACTAAAGATGAAGGGAGGGAAGAGTGAAAGGAGAAAGCTGGATATCACAAAAAAATAAATAAATAAAATGCTGCTCTGACAAACTTATGGTCTATTACCTTGAAGCTTGTATATAATGGCAGGCCGTAGCTTGTATGACGTCACACAGGTGCGAGTGCAGAAGAGCTCCACCATGCCCTCGCTGCTTTTGTAGTCAACCATGTCCGACACCGGCCGAGAGGTGTGGCACATGGTACACTGGTGCAGTGTCTTCATTTTCTGCAGAAACACAAGACAAGAAAACGAGCAGGAGACTCAGTGTCTTGCTGAGTGTTAGTTTGATATGATGATGAAAACTGAGGTTTACACAGTTCATGTAATGTCACCATCAGAGTTGATGGTGCTGCACCGAAGGGATTTAAAATAGACGACAAAGCTGGAGCTGTTTTTATGACTAGCTTTCATTTCCAAAGAGGAGAAACCTTCATGCTTCAGCAAACAAAGGTGATGTAAAACAATGGTGTGCACTCAAATGTGTGCAAGAGTAGAGAGATTAATAAAGAAATGGTTTTCCCAGTCTGGTGTGGAAGTAACCCACTGCCCTGCACAGCCCGGACCAGCATGTTTGGGATGAACTGCAACGCCATCTGAAGGCCAGGCGTCATCGTCCAACATCAGCGACTGACCTCATTTATGCTCCTGTGGGTGAATGGGAGCAAATCCCTGCAGCCAGACTCCAAAATCTGGAGGAAATGCTTCTTGGGGCAATGGAGCAGCAGATTAACGCCAGTGGGTCTGTATTTGTCCATACAGTGTGAGTCAGCCTATTTTACCCATTTCTTCTAAAATGCCTTATCAATTCTTTTAATGCAGTTTATTTATCAATGACGAGGGTGCTAGTGGTGTTCTGGTTCTTTTCTAACACTTTCTACACATTATATTCACAATTCAGAGGCTGGAAAAGATTTTTTTTTGGCATATTTGCTTCATTAACCCTATAATGCCAAATGCATCAAATTTGATACAAGCATTTCTGAGACCTATTGCATCACCTTATGGTAAAAAGGTCACTCAAAACCCTCTTGTATCCAATCTGATGCTTGTCTTCCAACCCCTGGTGGATCCCTTTATCACTACAACAATTCAAACACAGCACATGGGACAATCCAGGTTGGCCACCTTCAGATAGTTCCCAACTCACTGGATCAAGGTAAAGAAAATTGCGATTTTTACGATTTTCCAGCGACATATTCTTTGAAATTTTTAGTAATATTCTAACATGAACACTTAATCTGTTGAAGCAAGTTATAATTACATAATTTTTTGCATTTTAGTATGTAGTAAAATCCAAAATTTGGAGAAACCTATATGCAAATTTTGTAATTTTTTCCCCCAAATTTTGTGAAAGGGCCAAATAAAGGTTCCAGATTCAAGAAATCAGAATTTTCTGTCCATTATTTCTGGGGTCAGGCATCACAGGGTTAATCAAAATTAATGGCATTTAATTTTCTGTCAACCGACTAAATGATCAATCAATTAATCATGTCCGCTCTAAATAACTGGTTGGTTTCTGGCTGCCTGAAAATGACAGTGGGGGTTAATAGGGGCCCAGTAACAACTTTTTGCCCCAGGACCTGCTAACAGTTTGATCCGGCCATGGTAGAATAGACTGTAGACGCCAGCCCACTGAGCGCTACCTGTTGCGGGGACAGAGACGCGGTCGGTGCGGGTTCGGACTCTGGCCCGGTCCACGGGAACAGCGACGGGACAGCACCGCGCTTCAGCGCCGCGTAATAGCTTCTCTGCCCGCCTATGTAGTCCCGATGCCTGAAGTGGTCGCTGCACACCCGCAGGCCGTGGGTCCTGGTCATCTGCACGGTTGTAACTTTGGGATCGAAGCGGCTGCTCCTGACGGCCTCCAGCCACTCGCAGCACAGCGCCGGGTTGGAGGGGAAAACGTGAAATTTTTGCTGGGTGGACAGTCTGGACGTGCGGACGTTTCCACAGCCGGGGACGGAGCACTTCATTTCCCCACGCTGACCTTTGCAGAAGTCGAGAGGATGGAGAAATAACGGGGATGCGTCGCCGTTCAGACCGTGTAAACACCGGGAGTCTCACACCCAGACCGTCCTGCAGCCTGCGGCCCGCCTGCTCCTGCAATTACGGTACAGGTGCTGCATGCAGCCAAAAAGCGCTGCCCGAAAACAAATGACAGCAGCTGGCGACACGGCACATCCAAAGATATGTAAGATATCCACACATATGTTCTTATACATTTCTCCCTGATTTGCCTCACATCCTTCCGGATTAGTAATGTTGTTCACCGGGGATCTGAAGGTCGTGAGTTCGAGTCTCACACGGAGCCTAAGTTTTAGGGACTTAACAACAACAATAGAAAACTTACTATATATGTGATACAAATGTCAACTGATTGAAATATATAGATATAATTTAGAATAATTCCACATTTTATATGAGTAATTTTTATGAAAGGTTAAAAAGGTGCTGCAATTTCTGATACTTCAACAAGTATTAAAATACTGTAACAAGTCTACATGGTCTAACATGGTCTACATGGTCTCTATTAGGTATGTGACAAATCAGAATTTATCACAGTTGCTTTTTCCTTTTCTTTCTCATGGAGAACTTGTATTTGAGCTCTTTGGCTGCTCCTAGTGCCTGTACCATAATTGCACGAATAGACGCACAACGGAACAGCAGCTGGGTGCCATAAATACTCACTAGCACACCCAAATGTGCATTAATCTGTGGCTGAAAATAGTCCAGAAAAAATGCACGACTTAATCCTGCCTCAGTAATTCCTCCTGTTTGACTGAGCTAAACTAAAATATAGACTGACCCACTTCTGCCTGTCTGAAGGCCACACAATGTTGGATTTGTTTTGGTTTTTGTTTGTTTTTATAATGCATCTGTTGAAAATAACAGAAATAGAGGTAACCCCAGCTTGATCATTTCAGCATATTGTACCTTATTCATTTTGTTACTGTATATAAAACCACTCCCCCCCCACCTCTTTGAATTCTTGCAGACACTTCTCACTGCAGATGGCTTTTGTGTCCTCCTCCAGCTTCAGCCTGAGCGGTTTGTTGTGGCAGAAGGAGCTGCAGTTCTCACAGACGGGCACGTTATCCCTGCAGAAGCCTTCCAAGCAGGAGTCGCTGCAAAACTTGTGGACAACCTCCTGCAGGGTCAACTCACATGTGGTCTGTAGATGTTAATGATAAAGGAGCAGAGCGTATGTCAAAGACTTTATAGCTAAAATGAAGCGCTTTTGTTTTGAAGCTGAAGAAAATTTTGATTTGTTTTTGCTTACAGTGCAGGATTTGAGGCACATGCCGCAGAGTGACTGTGGTGTTTGGCCGGGAACACTGTCGGACTTGAAGGACGACACGCAGGTCAGACTGCAGAAGTCCTTCATAGTTCCTTTAATGTCCACGACAGCCATGATGAGGTCCAGAAGCTGCGTTATCGCCCTAACAGAACCAGGAGGGGAGATGAGAAACAGTTTGATACATGAGCCTGTAATATGCTGACTAAATGTTTTACATGGGATTTTACACAAGAGGTTAAGAGGCTAACGTGAAGCGCTAGTTGACTTACTTTGAAGCATGTTTTTTTCGACTGTATCAACAATATCTATTTAATCTATTTGGTCACATGCAGCAATAAAACCACAGAGAATTATCACCTGACTCTATAGTTCACTTCAGCCTTGCAGAGCTTTGTAGCTTCTTTAAGCTCACCTCTAAGATCATTGCATTTCTTTTCATTTCATGCAGCCACTGGTCTCAATTCAGTCAGAATGTTATGAAATCAACTTTTAGAAGCCTGAAATATAAACAAAGATAAGAAATTCCCCCAAAGTAATATTATGCAATTTACTGTTGTCAAGGTGGGAACCAGTGGGAGTTCAAATCAGCAACAAAAGCAGATAAAGACAGATTCAGTAACAAATTTAAGCCTGCACCATTTTCCTAGCATTACGAAATTACTTGAAACCAGTGGCTGCCTGGAAGTTAGGAAAAACACATTCAAAAACTGAAACCACTACTTCATGCTTTTATACTACAAAGGCTACGTCATGCAAGAACACTGGTCTGGTCTTTTGAGAGGAGGTGATGTTTTTCCCAGACTAACTTGCGACAGTAATGGCAGGTCTTGGTGCTTGTTTTGTTGACGGGGAACATTTCGAACAAGCAGTTTTTGGAGCAGAAGACATCTGTGAATCCCTTCTTCTGGTAAGCAGTTTGTCCCATCATCATGCTCTTTTTGCAGTGGGAGCATGTCATGTGTATGGCCTGACAGGGAAGAGAACAGATACAGATTTGAATCTTGCTTTGTTGGGCAATTTATATAAATAAAAATAAACTAAATGCATTAAGTTACAAGAACCTTTTATTTTAAAGATTTGACCTACATTGTATAAATTCTGTTGTATTGTTTTTAATCCTTGCACTTAAAAGATTAATAATGGTGCACACTTCCCCTTAAAATATCACCAACTCAGCTGAGGTGTCATAAAAAACACTTTACACTAACAAATGTCGTTTAATATAATATGAAAAAAGTCATACCTACATATAAAGCCAAATACTTTCATAAATGTTTTATCCACCACTCAGAAGTTAATTTCCCCACCTTGTTTTTGACATCTGTGGAGCTAGATGGTGTTTCAAGCTGGTTGTTGTTGTCCTGGACAGGCTGATCTTTCACTAGTTCCTTATTACACACAGATGATAGCTTGGAAATGTGGACTGGAGTCTGCAAATTCTCATAGGACAAAAAAAAAAAAAAAGACGACAAGAAAAAGATAAAAACAAAAAAGTCACTTAGGAAAACTGTAATGCTGCGATCTGATCTGAATGACAACATTTTAAACTAGTGAAGTGTTGTGTTCTTTGGTTGTTTCTAGCTGTGTACAATAAACAAAACAAAGCTGAAGGGAAAAAAGCTTGACTACCAACAGAGATGATGTTGATGAATAAAAAAAAAAAAACTAACAAAAAAACACAAATGTAAGTTTTAATTCATACTCTGAACCAGTTTTTAATTATAATATAAATTAAAATATCAATGAACTGGATACTTACCATGTCGAGCTTTGGGATTAATATCTTCACTTCTTTCATTCCACTCAATGCAGCTAATAATTTGTTCTTCTTTTCTATAAATAATGTAAAAACATGTTTTTGTTATGCAGTTAAATTGCTAGCATTGCCACTGGATGGACTGCAATGAAATTTTGCAGACATTCATGGTCCACAGAGGATGAACCCTACTGACTTTTCCTCCAGTGCCAACATGAGATTGATGTTTTGGTATTGAGTGAAACATCATAACAACTATTGGATGGATTCTATTTAAGATGTTCAAGGTCCCATGAGAATAAATTATGGTGACATGATACTTATGGTGATATAAAGACTTAAGTTTGCTCCTCACCTTTCTCTTGATCTTTTTTCTCCACGTGGTTCTCTCTATCACTGTCCACGGTCTCTTCAAGGTCTGAGTCAGTGGTGTGCTTGTCTTTCCTCTTACTATCACTGATGTCCTTGTCTTGCTTTGCGGTTTCTTGGACACATGTCATCCCAGGCGTTGCTGCTGATCCGTTTGAGTCACCGTCTCCATCATTTTCCACATTTCTGACGTCCTCATCGGTGTCTATGTCCATATCAAAGTCCACATTCATGTCATCATCATCATCATCACTAAAACAAAGGTTTGTTGCGTCCTCAATGCTACGAGATGGTGTTTCCTCTGGTGTTTTGATGCTGTTCTCTTCATTCTCATTATTCAGCTCAGACTCCTCATTTTCACTCTTCTTCCTCCTGCCTCTGCCACGTTTCCTCGAGGACGACTCTCTTTTTTTAGTGGATGAAAAAGAACCTTTTGAGGAGGACAGACCAAGAGGAGACAGGGACAGGTCTCTGAGGTCACTTTTCTTGTTCACTATTTACAGATAGACGCAGCTAAACAATGTGCGGAAACTCTCTATAAAGCTTTCTATAATTCTCTGTAGGTTCAACTCTATGACTGATGCCTCTCATAATGTCACATTGTTTTCACATTGCCATTTGAGACATTGTTGTAATAAAAACATAAATTATAGCCACTTCTAACTTTGATTGATCTAGACACCCCCTAATGTAGAAACATTAATGGGCATTTTTTATATACGTCAATAAAAGCAAAACAAGACAATTGGCCGGACAACATCACAGCCACTGACAATCCCCATAATTAGCATATGATTATCCATTGTACCTTGTACAAACGTGTATTTAACCACTTTGTTTATCTTGCAATGGAATCAAATTAACATCTCAAGCATTTCTG
The DNA here is from genome assembly GCF_046630095.1 of Trachinotus anak. NCBI lineage: Eukaryota > Metazoa > Chordata > Actinopteri > Carangiformes > Carangidae > Trachinotus > Trachinotus anak. The sequence goes on along the minus strand of NW_027273867.1, from coordinate 21,445,136 downwards.
TCACCCTCCAATTTCTTGATGAAAGCAATTCTTTACATTAATTTTATATATCAGGCCTGAATCTATTCAAAGTTTCCTTGTTAATGCACAAACACACTTTTAAATGCAACATGATCGTTGTAAATATTTAATTATTCTGTTTTAATTCAGTTTTGTTGGTGGGTAATCTTGTTTCAGTGAAAATAAATGTAGTTATGTGTATTACAAGCCTCAATGCCATTGAAAAATCTCTCAAGGGAAAACTAGTAAAATACAGATCAAAGGTTCGTAGGAGAGTTTATATGTTTTTATGTTTATATGTTTATTACATACCGCTCTCTGCATCTTCACTGTCCTCTTCTTCATCATCATCAGAATTGTTCGGCTCCACATACGGCTGCACTTCTTCAGAAAGAAAGTAAGATATGTACACAAGTGTTGTAATAAGACGAATGGGTGATAGAACAGAATCAATGGAAAACAAGGAGGGAAACGCTGATGTTTGCTAGACCTTTAGGATACAAACTGTGAACTTTGTGAGTAACACTGGCTGTAACATAATGTTTGTTTGTTTACAAGAAACCTCCACCGGGCACCTTTAAGTTTGGAACTAGGCACATACCTGGAATCTCGATTTCCCCAAACGATTTTCCCTCATATCTTGCAACAGATCCATTCTCCATTGCTGACAGGAGTTCTGTGATTTTTGCAATATCGGCAGCTGCCTCTGGCATCTGGTAATGCTCCCTGTCGGTCGGAATGTATCGGCCCAGCACTTTGGCTAGCTGATCAAGCTCCTCGTTTGTGAGGCTGAGGATGTGGAAAATTCTTGCAATGTGCTTACGAAAAAAGGCAGACCTGAGGTTCTCTGGGTTCTTTGCACCACACCGAGCTGCAAAAGTGTTGATGCATGTTTGGCCCTGGTAGAAGCTTGTACATATGGCGACAGGTCTTGCAAACAAAAAGGGATTACGTTCATGTACGCCACATGCTTCTCTCTTGTCCACAAGCAGTGTTATTGCGTTGAGCAGTTCAGGCGTCAACGTCAGAGTGACCTTTTTCTCGCCGTTTTTTTTGCCACTTTTGCTCATAACATTGATCCTCACGTTGTGCTTGGACAGCATTTGCTCAAACTGTGACTGGCAAACAGCAGCGTCTTCATGAGGCTCAGTCTCGACCCTTTCTTTAAATGATTGGATTGTTACTTTTGAAACTTCAAACACATTATTGTTCAAGACCGTCACCTGTGCGACTGTCACTCTGAGAAGTGCGTTATAGACCGGTGCGCTTTCATACATCGTCAGGCTCTTAACTGCAGATGCTGCTGTTTTCTCCATGCACTGGTAGAAAAGCTGCACATCACGTGTGAACGGTATGGTCGGCAGGCTTTTTGATTTTAATGAGGAGGTGTGGCCCCATTCTTCGGCACACAACTTCATAAATGCCTCTGCTTCTTGTATCGTCTCTTTATCAGCGTCCTCCTTCAAAGCCCTGGCGTATTTAATTTCACCAATTTTCTTGAGTGAATTTCCCAATTTCACCATGAGAGATGGTCTGTCATAGGACTTTGTCTTCTCGTTGAAACCAGCGAGCTCTCTGACGGCTTCGATAAATTTGCTGAAGTTTTCGGGTTTGATGGCATCTTCAAAGCTACTTACCGACTTTTTCCTTAACGTTAAAAGGAGTCTTCCCATTTGCCTCAGCCTCTGTTTGATGTCTTCGGATCTTTTTGTTATGTTATCATTCATGTGGCACAAACACTGTGCCAGCTGCAGTATGTAAGAATCATTCCAAACTGCAGACCAAACCTCATCTTTCTTCAGATTTTTTAAGAGCTTCTTCACATCTGATGAGATTTCTTGAGGGTCTGCTGACACTGTTGCAGCAACCAAAGTTAAGATTTTAGTCTTGCCACCTGCTGTATGTGAGGACGTCTTTGAAGGACACCTTTTCATATGTCGCCACATTTCCTTACGGCCATACATGCCTTTACAATATAAACAGGGTGCGAACGTTTTAGGAGTGGTGGACATGTTTGAGGTTCTTCTGTTCACTTTCAGTCTTCCACGACGAGTCTTCAAAACCTCCTGATTATGTTTGTAATTTCCTCTGTTTCGTAACTTCTGCAGGAGCTTTTTTCGTTCCTTGGATTTCCGACGCAATGCAAACACTTCGGCAATGTCAGCCTCCTCATGTCTATGGGTGAAAAGGTGACGAGAAATCTTTGACTGAGGTTTCTCGCAAACGTAGCAATAATTTTTCTTGGTGCAAGGAGGATCTTTGGGCTCTCCATCAGAGGCAGAATCTAAACTGGAATCACCCTTGTCTTCCTTCTGGACGGATGAATCATCAACACCGACAGGTTCTGGATTGGTCTTCAAACTCTGACACTGCTGGTTTTTGTTCCTGGTAAAACCACTACTTGCTCCACCATCAGGGACATACTCGTCATCACAGCAGGATTCTTCTGAACTAGAGGCTTCTGCTGAGTCCTCAACCTGGAGTTAAGAAAAAGTAATTTTATACACTTTACATAACCAAATACAAAACAATGCATGACAATGCTAAACAGAAGAGAAGAGCAGTAAAATGTCTGTAGCCATGTCTGCAATAATTACAACAGATGTACTTGAATTATCGATGACATGATGGGACAAAAACTCCTTTTCTGTCCAAAACAAGGCAAAGATTTAAGACATAACGCAGGAAATAAACTTACTGCTGAGCGCCAGGGGTATGAGGAGGCCCCGTAGTTGTACGTTATCTCCTCGCCTCGAGATATTTTCTTCACTGCAAACAGGCACAGGTGAGGCTTCCCCTCACAGACAATCTTCCTCATTTCACAGTTGGGACTTATGTGATCATCATTCACGAGTCTTCCAAGTGTCCCGTCCTCTGCAGAGGCATCAATGCTACAAGCAAGATATTCTTCATGAGACTTAAACCAAACCAAACTCTTAAAATGGCTGCATTTTATCACACTGACTGTGTGACTGTTGTAGTCAAAGTACTTAATTTTATTGGTGGATAAAACATTTTGACATTTTTTTTAATACATATTTTTACATTCTGTTTTGAATTTTGTCATTTTGTTGAACATTTTTGTTCAAAGAAAATCTTGAGGGAGGTGAAGAACTGAATATGACTTGATTTGGTTATACTTTTTGTTTAACATCAGTCTCGATTTGAGCCAATATGGATCATTTAATACAAGAACCATCCTTTCATGACAAAACCGAAAAATAAGCAGTAAACTCACCGCCAGTTTGTTCCATTCCACGAGAAGTCAAACAAATAATTGTTCAACATGTCACCACCTTTCTTTTTCTGGGTCTCTTCAAGAGTAAAGATGTTCCCCCGATATTCAACAACAAAGGAAGATGGTACAATGGATTTGTGGGTGAACACACCTCTCCCTAGAAAAACAAGAACAAAACAGAAAAAAGTTATTGTACAACAAAACATATAAATCCTAAATATCCTAAAAGATATGCTGGTTGTCAAAAAGAGAACCAAAACCCTGGGACATGGATAGAGAGACCGTCGTGAGAGATTCATCACCAACCTTTAAAGGCATCAACAAACATTTCCTCCAGGAAGGGTTTGTCTCTACAGGCCTTAATGTGCTCCAGGGCATCTTGCTCAGGACTCAGTTGTCTGCCTCGTCGCTTCATATCATCTGGAAAGTTACCCAGAAACATTTAATATTAAATAAAAATATTTACTGAAAGACAATCTTTTGTCAGGTAAGACAATATAATAATGAGCACTATCAAGCTAAATGTCACAAAAATATTCTTAAAAAGAATATTGAAAATGATTAAGAATATGAATATTTCAGATAAATGGGTGGGGGATGGGTTATCTTCACAATATACCGTTTTGCAGAGGTAAAACTTCCGATTCTTCATTGTCCTCTTCAGTATCACTGTTTTTAGGGTTGCCCTGCTCCACATCCGGCTCCAATTCGTCTTGAAAAAAAGAAACATATTCATTTGTAGTTTAATAAGTGATTTACCTTACCACACAAGCACTGGCGAGTCAGAGGACACATACCTTCAATCTCAATTTCATCCAGAGAGTTTCCTTTGAATCTTTCGAGAGAACCCTTTTCCATTGCCAGAAGTAGTTTTGCAATTTTAGCCAGTTCCACAGCTGCCTCTGGCAAACGGTAGTAATCCCTGTCAGTCCGAATGTCGTGGCCCAGCAGTTTAGCCAGATGATCGAGCTCGTCGTTCTCCAGGTTAAGAATCTGGAAAACTCTTGCAATGTGCTTCTGAAGATGCACCGACCGGAGGTGCTCCGGGTTCTTTGCACGACACAGTCTTGAAAAAGCCCTTATGCAGTTCCCTCCATGGTAGAGGCTTGAAGCAGAACAGTCCGGCTTTGCAAACAAGAAGGGATTGTCTTTGTGTATGCCACATGCCATCCTCTTGCTTATGAGCAGCGTTAACGCACTGACAAGCTCAGATGTCAACAAAACAGCAACATATTGGCTAGTCTTGCTCAGGATGTTTATTCTGATGAAGTGCTTAGACAACACTTGAGCGGCATCGTCCCTCTCCTGGAATGACTTGAGTGTCATTTTTGAAATCTCTGGCGCACCTTTGTTTAACACTGACACTTGTGCAAGTGTCACTCTGCAAAGTGCACTGTAGTCCTGGGGACTTTCGCACATCCTCAGGCTCTCAATGGCGGAAGCTGATGTTCTTTCTAGGTACCCGTAGAAAGTCTGCATGTCACGTGTGAATGGTATGGTAGACGGGCTGTTTACTCTTCGTCCACTCATTGAAGCAATGGCTTTCTGGGAGACAAGTTGATTCCATTCTTTTCCACACAATGTCATAAATGTATTTGTGTCTCTCACTTGCTCACTGTCATCAGTTCCACTGAGGGCAATCCTGCACAATTTTTTTAACGAATATCCTATTTTCAACGCAAGACTTGGTTTGTTGTAGCTCTGTTTTTTGTCATCGAAGCCAGCAATGTCTTTGACAGTCTCCGCAACTTTGTAGAAGTTTTTGGGTTTGATAGCATCTTCAAAGTTGAATATTGACTTTTTATGCAGTGCTAACAAGAGTCTTCCCATTTCTCTCAGCTTCTGCCTGATGTATTCACGTTTATTTCGATTATTTCCATACTTCTCTGTTAGACACTGTGCCAACTGTATTAGAAGGTAATCATTTTGAACTATGAAAGAAATCTCATCTTGTTTCATAGTTGAAAGAATCCTCCACACACCAGCCGGAAGTTCTTGGGAGAATTGTGACTCAGCAAGAGCAATCTCACCTAAGACTCTTGTCTGACCAGGTGTTGCAGGGTATGGCAAATTCCTAGAAGGGCATCTGGATACATGCTTCCACATGTTTTTACGATTAAACATGCCTTTACAATAAAGACAGTGCACATATGTTTGAGTGCTTATTGCCATAGTTGTCCGTCTTCTGAGTTTTAACTCTCCACTATTATTCCTCAACACCTCTTGATTATGTTTGTAATTTCCTCTGTTTCGTAAATTGTTAAGTAATCTTTTTCGTTCCTTGGAGCATTTAGGTAATGCAAAGGCTTCAGCAATATCAGGCTCTTCGTCAGCGTGCTTTAAAAGATGACGAGCAAATTTAGAATAACCTTTCCCACAAACGTAGCAATAATTTTTACTGGTGCAAGGTGGGTTTTTGGGATTCTGTACATCCTCACTGGGTATATACTCTTCATCTGAACCATGATGACCAGAGTTCAAAGCAGACTCATCCAGTTCATAGTCTCCATTCAAGCTGTGTTCATCAAAGTTCAAAGCAGCCTCGTCCTCCTGCTGGCTGCATGAGGCATCGTCTGGTGGCAGCATAAAGGACCCTGAAGTATCCTGAGAAGAATCAAACTCAGTAAAAGGTGATCCGTCCCTGAAATCCAGCTGACTGTTGATGTTGTCAAAGCTATCACTGTCATGGCTTCTTCCACTGTCAGGTAGTTCTTCATCATCGTCATCATCATCATCATCATCATCATCATCATCATCATCATCGGAGCTGGATTGCTCAGTGCTGGAAGCTGCTGAGTCCTTGTGCTGAATATAGAAACAAAATTTTATACACAAAGAAGACAACTTTATACGCACACACAGAAAAAACATGAAGTCTGTTTTACTAGTGCGACATTAAAATAATTATCAAAGGTTCTCTTCGTGTTGCTTGTGACAACCAGCCTGCAATTGCATGTAGTGCCCAATGAGCATGATACTTTTCTCCTGTAATATGAAAACATATGAAGTGCAAAGCAAAACAAAAAACTGCATCATCCAGTCATCACCTCTAAAGCTCACTCATCAACACCCCACAGAGAAACAGTCCAGCACACAACCCAGAGTAAAAGTTGTCATTTTTATTTATTAGTAAGCTTTAGATGTTTTGAAGAGCAGTGGTAAGAAAAACCCATGTATGTAGACAGCTGGTACATGTACATGTACATGTACATGTTTACATACCCTTTCATGACTTGGTGTTGATGAAGTAGCATAAAAGTCTGTGTTTGAAGCACTTGATCCGCCACAGGACTCCTGAACATGTCAAATGAAATAAAGCAAAAAATAGTCACTGCATAGCAAACTACCAATCTGAATCTGCAAATATAGCCTACATGTTCAATATGAAATAAGTCTATATTAAACCCACAGTACAAAGTGCTTCACACAGAGCAGCAAATTCACTTTTAGAGAGGTGTTGGGTTTGCATTACACTGGCAGGCGTTTCTATTTTATACACCCATTTATATCAGTGAGGGTGGACTTAATAGTACAAACAGCTCTCTGTATAAAGCAATAAATTCAACTACACCACAAACGTCACCCTCCAAACTGACAACACAGTTGAGTCAACACCTTTCTAAAACAATGTCAACAAAAACTGAATATTACAACCTTCATGGAGGAGGATTTATTGCAGGGCTGCTGTGTTAGACTGAGTTTGTTCGAACTAGGTGTACCTAATAAACTTGAGTGTAAATTTAATACAAAAAACCTACCCTTGAGCGCCACGGGTAAGAGGAATCCCCATAGTTGTACGTTATCTCCTCGCCTGGAGATATCTCCTTCACAGCAAAAAGGCACAAGTGTGGCTTCCCCTCACAAACAATTTTCTTCATTTCGCAGTTGGGATTAATGTGATCATCATTCACGAGTCTTCCAAGGGTCCTATCCTCTTTCGAAGCATCAATGCTGCAAGCAAATTACTCTTCATGAAACTTAAGCCATTCCCAAAATGATTGCACTTAACCAAGTCTTTCTTATGATACATTAATATACTGTACATGACCAAACAAAAAAGTCTGTTAATGTCAAAGCTGAAAAAAGTTACTTACCACCAGTTTGCTCCCTTCCATGAAAACTTGTACAAAAAATTGTTCAGAGTATCGCTGCATTTCTTCTTGAGTTTTGTGTCTTTGTGACAAAAAATGTTCCCTCTGTATTCAACAACAAACGTGGATGGTTCAATGGTTTTGTGGGTGAACAGTCCTCTCCCTGGAAAAGCAAAGATTAACATGAAAACATTAGTCCTGTCATCCTGGTCCAACCACTCCAGCATTAACCATTATACAGCTGCTGTTTTCAGTGTGTAATATGTGATAATTATTGGAGCCGGTGTTAATTAGCATGACCTCATAAATCTGTGGAACATTTTAATTACTTGATTATAAGCAGCGATGTTTAGCTTCATATATCATCGCTGGAAGGCCGTTTAATCACTCCTGCCCACCCTCTCACCCTAAAGGTAATGCCATTTTTAATCACTACTGTATACATGACAGAAATTAGGTTGGGAAGGACAGACTACCCCAGCCTCTTGTTGGGCAATACCAGAAAATCCATTCAATATACAAATTAATATCAGGAATGTACCACCTACCTTTAAAGGTGTCTATAAACCTTTCTTCCAGGAAGGGTTTGTCTCTACAAGCAACTATGTGCTCCAGGGCATCTTCCTCAGGGGTCAGAGGTCGTTCCTGCTTTTCCATGACAGCTGGAAAGTTTTCCAAACATACTAAATTAGGCTTGGGCAATAGAAGACATTTTTGTAAATATATGGCACACAATGTTTTTTTACCTAAATACTACTGAAATATTTCAATCACATGGTGACCCACACAGCCAACAGTAATTTTGAATAACAGGTAAGTTGACCAACAAAGACACCTTGGGGCTTCAAATTGTGTTGCCAGTGTTCCCCAAGGGGGTAAAACTCAGTCAAATAATAAAGAACACAGATCAAAACCTTATGCTTGTGGTGTATGAAAGGTCTGAAAAATCCATCTTGGTCAGGGTTTTGGTAGAGTTCACCAAGTTAAACATTTTTTTGTCCTCAAGTGTATATAATAATAATCCCTAATAATATTATTAATTAATAATAAACATGACCTGAACCTGGATAATCATTGTAAATGAAATTCAAGACCTTTTTGAAATTAAAGGGCTTTTTGATAAAATGCCTTTTAAGATTAAAAAAAAAAACCCAGATAGCTTGTTGTTTTCATTTAGAAAATACATTTAAAATCCATCAGGCAACCTGTGCAGGAGTTCCTTGCATTTCTGTAGTTTCCTCCCCAACTGTCCAAGACATGAGCTGCCACCCTGGGCATGTATAAAATTATCCTGTTTTAAGAACCAGATGCCAGCTTTGTCTTCAGAAGTACAGTTGTTTGGTCGAGGACTGGTTTAAAAACCAGGGGTTTTTAGAACGTTAATGTAATATTCTCCAGAATGACAACAAGCCCAAACATACAGCCAGGGTAAGTCTGTCTAAATTTTCAGAAGATCTGTGACAAGTTCTGCAAGATGTTTGGAACAGCCTAAAATGTACCATGGAGAAATGAAAACCGTCCTTACTTTACTTTTATAACTCAAAACTTTTCCACACATGTGGGCATGAATGTAAATAAACCTGTGTTTAAACTGAGAACAAACGATGACAACAGTAATGCTAACTACCTGGCAGCTGTCTCTGCTGTGAGGCATGGTCTCAATGTGTTTACATCAAACCTGATTGTTTTATCTGACTATTGTTCACTTTGCACCCATGCCTTGCTAGCTGGCTACCATTAACTAGCCAGAGGTGAGCAAACCAGGAGTATTTTAACAAGAGTGCATCCATTGCTTCTGACTTAAGTAAGTGTTCTTCAAGACATACATTTTCTTTTTTACTCAGAGCAGCGTTTACCTTCACTTTAATATCCCAAAGCAGAAGCAAGAAGGGTTGCACTGGTAGCAAACACACTGGCAGCCATCTTCCTTTCCTTTCGCATTCTCCAGAGACCCCGTGACGATGACGTTGCGTTAGCCATAGCGAGTGGCAACGGGCCCAGCCAATCACTGATTGTAACGTCATTGATTGACTCTTGAAGCAGCCAATCAGCTTTCGAGATGTTCTTGACCGCGAGGAGCAGCGGTGTACAGTCGAACACGAAATTTCTCGTGCGGGTGGTTTATGAGGACATATAGAGATGTTTTCATGAAGATGTCCCCATATACAAGTAAAAAGCAGTGGTGGAATGGAACTAAGTAAATTAACTCAAGTTCTGCACCGACATTTCTTTTCATGCCAGCTGATACTCAGATACTTCTACTCTGAGTAAATTATTATATTTTTTACTGCACTGCATTGAACAATCTTGACTGGTTAATTCACAAACTATATATATATATATATATATATATATATATATATATATATATATATATAGCCTAAAGCGTGAAAAGGTAATGCTGTTTTCATTTAAAGTACTCAACAGTACACACAAGAACAGCTGAAACTATTATTTATTAACTGATTATTTGATTGGACAGAAAGTTTTAAACTATACCAATAATTATTTATTTTTCATGCAAAATGCAAAAGATTGCATGGCATTTGAAAATACTTATTTATTATATTATTTTTATTTACTTTCAATAATTTTGTGGTTTGGAATATTGGGTAAATAAAATGAGCATTGTCATTTGCCATTAGTTCTTTTACTCATCTGAATGAGGTATTCAGATAAAAACATGCAAACTGCAAACACAAAGAAATACACACAGACATTCAACACCTTAAAACGCTTTAACTGTTGATGTTTTGGTATTTTTTTTAAATTATTTATTTAAAAAGAACATACAATACAAAATACTCAGAGACCCTTGGTAGCCATACTCTTCAGACTGGGGGTTAATATAACCAAGATATACATGAAAGGACAGTACTCTTTTTATTTTCTGTAATTCCTGGGGCTATGCAAAAAGTCAATGTCTCAAGAGGACACTTTGGATGAAACGGCATGCCTGAAATGAACTTAAAACTCAGACTCTTCTGTTCATTTTAGTGTTCAGTCAACAAAATGGGTAAAATTGTGCATTATTTTCCTAATGACATGAGTCTTCAACCTTTAAGATGTGCGCTATATTCATTGACAAGATTTTTCTTTTTTTTTTTAAATAAATGTATTCAAATGAACTCCAAACATATTTTTAATCCCATCAATTGGACGCTGGTGATCAAAATATGTCCACTTCTCTAAATGAGGTAAAATGAAATATAGAAAACAGCTTGATGCTTTCATTTAACATAACAGACAAAAGTCACAGGTCACTGTAATCTCACAATCAAGTGACTATACTTTTCAAAGTAAGATTACCTGAAGAACACAGATATGAATTTGCAGTTTCTAGTATTTGCTTTGACTGAGAGACTGACAACAAATCATTGCATTGATGAATTGCTGAAAATCAATCCATACTGTGGGTTTGCCACAAAAAGTGATGGTTGGCGATTCACATCTACGTCAGAGAGATGTTTTCAGTTTGTCTTCTGGCGTGGATGTTGGTGTGCTGCTTGACAACAAAAATCAAAACTGTTTTCATTGTAGCTCTTGAGTTCTTCACTGTAGATCTCCATCCCTTCAAGAAGAAAGTTTTGTCACATGGAAGGAAACAAAATGAGCATTACCCATGAGAACCAACCATTTAGCAGACACACTGGCGTTCAGCTATGCGTCCTGCTGAGCAGTAGTAAACAGTCTGAATGCTTAGCTGAGTCTTGAATCTCAGTTTCCAAGTCCAAGCTAAACAAACACTGTGTGTTTAAAGATCTTCTAAAAATCCCTTTCAACGTGATGTTTAGGAAGTAAGATTTTCTGTGTAGTTCAGAACACTGTAGTTATGTATGTGAGAGATTTATACTGTCCATTTATGTTTATTGGGTCATGTTTAAATGAACATTTCAGTTAATCTACAACCATTTACAGCACAAGTTGTTACACCAATAAAAGGTCACTTCTGTTCTTCTGTCCTCATTGTTCTTCATCACTCTGAATCCTCATCGTCCTCCTCATCAGGTATAAATGGTGGGTCATTGAGAGTCTTCTGCTCAGTCCCTCCCTCCTTCTTCGTCCTGAGATGTAGCTCTCTCACGGTGAGGATGCGGATGAGCATGGCCTCCATGGTGCTGTCATCCAGGGCAGTGGAGGAGAACCACAGTGGACTGTTGGGGACGCAGCATCGCTCGGGGTGAAGGTAGAACAGGTTGGTGCGCTGCTTGACTGACTCCGAGCTGGATGGAGGACAGTTGTTAATGTCAACATGGTGACCAGGAGATTAAGGAGACAAACGTGTAGCACAGAGTTTCATTTTAGTTCCTGGTCTGCAACAGGAACATAACAGTCAATTGCCTTCAATTTTTAGCAAAAATGAAAACAGCCAGTGAGTGTCGTAATAAGATTTGGGCAAAGTTAAAATTTTACAGACATTAAAGGATGGGTTCAAATTTTGGTTGCTGTAATCATTCCTCCTGTTCACGCTGACTTTTAAAGCAGGACAGATACAGTGATTTCATTGAACAGGAGGAATGATAACAGCAATTTGCAATGTACATACGATGTAGATTTCAAAATGTGGCAACACACAATATTTATTCAACAAACTGGCAGCAGAGAGCAATAATGGACAATATGTCATTAAACACCAAATATAGCAAAGGTGAAAAATAACCAGAAAATTATTTATGAGATGACTTCAAACAGCCAGAGATGGCTAATGAAAGTGTTGGAGGGGCACTATACTCACCACTTGGACAGGTAGAACTCGTAGAGTCTGACAGGACAGCGGAGAGGGTTCTCTGTGTTCTCCATCATCTCCAGGATTTCCTCTTTACTCTCCTCCTCCTTACGCTTCTTGGCTGGAACCTCTGGATCTGAGGAAGACACAGTACACAAACACATTTACATCTAATATGAATCCATTTCACAGTTAATTGTTGTAGTAGAATAAAATTAATGCAGGACTGCTGGTAAAAAAAAATATAAATTAACTCTGCATTAGAAATAACATTGAAAACACTTCTGATGTTTCATAAACCAAACAATTGGTAAAATTTAGTAGTAGTTTTAATCAGGTTCAGGCTCATTACATCAATCTTCAGTTTGGGCCAGGACTCAAAACCAATCAAAACTACACAAGGTTTGTGCTGGTTTTTGAAGCTAATTTGTTTTTCTTTAGCAAAAATATAATGGTTCAAATAATGCAGATGTGACATAGATCTGATATAATATATTCTATTCCTGAACACACAGTCAGGAACCTGAATGATCTTTTGCAAAATATTTCTGCATGCCAATTGCTTGACTTCTTCAAAAACATTTAAGAAGACTGTTGTGTTTTAATAATTTTAGGCGTTGGTACGGAACTAATAGGTATTTAATTTTGACCTCAGCTCTATTGGTACCTGGCTCTGCTTCATGTATGGATATGGGCGGGTAGAAGCGCAGGAAGGTGGTCTTGGTGTTGTTCGGGTTGGTTTTGGTGCAGCGCATGACGTGGGCGAAGGACAGCTGGCGGTGCTGCTCCACCGCGGTGAAGCCGAAGTACTTGCAGCAGAAGAAGAGCAGAGTGTTGAGGAGGACGATGGGGGAGTACGCCCCCAACTGTTTACAGTCCCAAAGAAACTCCTCCTCCACACGGGAATGGATGTAACCTGACGAGGAGAACAGAGAGCGGAGATACATCTGGTCAAATGTAGGTATGTTTTCATGAGACACAGACTGACAGAGAGACAAACTAATATACTGAAAGAAAGACGACGTCAGTGACAACTCACCACTGGCTGTGATTGAGGGTTTGAAACCTCTCAGCATACTTGTGAACTCAGTGGAGAACTTGTTGTAGAAGCGATCCATGAATATGTTTTCCACACGACCATTCTCAAACAGGTACTACAGATGGACAAAAGGTTACAGATTTATAATGAGTGATGGGAACAATGAGGATGGTGGTCTTTTATTTCACTGGAGTATGTTTGCTGTTTCTTTTAATCTGCACAATTGTTGGCCAAACGACTGGTGTATTATTGTTGAAATCACTGTTTAGATTTCATCAAATGTTGGGAACTAGGGATAAAGCCGAGTGTCTTTGGTTAGGTTTTGTTAAGGAGTGGGATCGTTAAGAGTTGTTTGTCCATGTCTCAAGTTTTTATCATGTTGAAGTGTATGTCTGTTTATACAGCACATTTAGGTTCTACCAGTTAAGTGCTTGTGGCAAAACGTTGCTTCTCTTGCCTGTTGGATGCCGAGGCAGAGGTAGAACAAGCTATCGGGGGAATATGGTTCTCCGTTTGGTCGTTTCACCTCCGTGATGAAGCAGCAGAGGCCGTAGCTCAGCTCAGCTGTGGTGCATCGAAGAACGTCCTCCTTTAACTCCATGGGACGTGCTGAGATCAAGGTATAAGGAGTCCAGGGTGATGACAGGTTGAAAAATCTCAGTCAAATCTTAATATACAGACACGTATTCACTTTTTATCCAGACTTACAACCGAAGCGTGGTTTCTCCAGGTTGGGCTGAGTTTGCCTCCACTGGATCCATCGCTTCCAGGCGTCAACTCCATACTGACTCTTCAGTTTTGGGGCTTCTACAGCTATCGCCTTTTGGGAAGTGCCTCTTTGAGATGTTGTTTCAGATGCCTTAGATGACCGCTGTGACTTGCGTCCCTTAAATAAAGTGAAGAGGAGGCTGCAAATCCAGTATCAGAACTATAAACCATAGATAAAAGCAAATCTAGTGTAGTTACCCTCTTTTCCCGGGCTTTCCTGTGAGTTTGTCGTCGTCGTGGAGTGGTGGGCGGAGGGCTTGGAGTTTGCTGGGAGTGCTCTCTCAGGCTTGCCATCCTCTCCAGAGTTTCTGGCGATTATAGCACATGAAACATTAGACCGAGCAAAAAGCCAAACCAGTGTTTTCAAATTACTGGTGTCATTGAAGAACAGCTTGATTTTTTTTTTGGCTGACCACATATATTCAACATATTAATCCATCTCATCTCACCAACGGTAAAGTCAGCTTCAATGTCCATGGGAGGCGGAGCGGGAGGTGGGGGCTCGGAGTAAGGCTCACTGGGCATGCCCACAGGAACATCTATAATCGGGTTGAGCTTCTCGGGGGCGAAGGATCGACTGGGCGACCTGAAACCTGCGTCAGAGGAGGCCTCCTCCCAGTTGTTGAGGAAACTGGCCAAGTCGTCTGTATCCAAGTCGTCACTGTAGTTACTGGCGTGGTCTGTTAAAGAAGAAACATGAGTGGAGCTCTTAACATGCAGTGCAGAGACACCAAATCCTCCTCCTTTATGCTGTTGTCTGCTTATGTTATTTTGACATTAACTGTAAGAGTTTATATGCACATTAAAAAAAAATAATTGTCCAAAGACGCTAATTGACCTTTTCTGTTTAAAAAAATGTATTTGGGTAAATTTGGATGACAAAAGTGAGCAGATGGGAATTCTTTACAACAATTGATTCTTTGCCTTTGTCAAACTGATCAAAAATCATCAGAAACATATGATAAACATCAAAGTATTGTCTCTTCAATTGTCAGCAACTGAATTCAATTCAGTTTTACTCTCTTCATACACTGGAATCAATGGTGACCAATAGCCAGCTCTGTGTTGTTTGATCACTACGGTAATGTCATGTTAGAGGAAAACTGTTTTTTTTAACCCAAAGATTTACATAAAGCAAAACAAATCCTCATCTTACTCTGAAACATTTTGAGAGACTACACTTTCATCCAATGGCAGAAGTCTGATTCTCTGACACAATTCTTTCTCCTCTTTTCAGTGTTTTTTTTATCAGTAAAAAAAAGACTTAAAACCATTTCTCTCACCATCTGTGGCAGGTGCTTCGTGTCTCTCTGTCTCTTTCTCCACCACTTTCTCGTTTGGTCTCTCCTGTTTGTTGTTCTTCTCATCTTGTTCTGCCACCATCTCGGCCATGAGGATGAGCTCGGCTTCGAAAGGATCAGAAGGGATCTTTTCCTTGATCTCCTGGATGGTCTCTATGATGCGCTCAGCGCTGTCCATTGTCACAGGAAGGAACATGGGCACAGGCATCTGTGGTAGACAGGTTGAGAAAATAACAACCTATGATCAGAGTCTGTAATTTAACCAGACTAATACTGGATCTTTGAAGCTGAAACAGATATTAAAAACAGCCAACAGTAATTTTCTTTAATATAAACAAATTATCTTGATGCAAATCCTTTTTGTTTGTTTAAAAAACTGCAATCAGGATAAATACATATATATCTAATGGAGACACTGTTTTAAATGATCTTCAATCTGGTTTGGCATCTTATTCCTGCAATTTCTTCTTATTTGCTGGCTGACATATTCACTGATACCATATCTGCAAATAATATCAGCTGATGTATAAACTGGACTGGCCAGTTCATTGGTTAGGGTTAGTGATGCTGGATATTAATTACTCTAGGGTGTTTTCTAACATGCAGATCTTTCCTGTTGAAATCCTGATCATGAGATGTTTTTTTTTATTTGATTTCACTTTAACAACGTTCTACACTTCAGAAAGTTTGATGACAGCAGGATAATCAGTGAGTTAAAACTCATTTTCAGGCTTTGATGTACCGGTAGAGGCAGGCCCACAGGTTTGGGGGTACACTGGCTGTACATGTTCATGGGTACAGGCACATACACCGGCACCGGGACAGGCAGGACCATGATTTTGGGGAAGATGTCATCTACAGAGAGAAAAACATTTAAATATGAGCAGGGAGAGTGTCCTCAGTAAAGATAATACTTATAACACAGTAGGTACATTTAGTCAGGATACGTGAGGACAGAATAAAAACTTTTACAGCCAGCCCATTCAAAGGTTCTGCAATGATGAGCGGAGTCTAAACTTGAGTCGAGACCTGATGCAATAAGAACATATTTTCAGGAAAATCTCCAACGGATCTGTAAATGTTTACTATCTGGCACTTTGAGTTTGCATTGTCAACATGTCATGACAAATTTCTAAGTGTATCCAACAAAGTATTTAATAAAGTACATGAATTGGACTGCATGAGTCCAGGTGTTGCTGTTACCTGTCTGTGCTTCGACATCAGCTGTCTGTGTTTTACAGGAAACCCCTTTGTTCTGCACAAGTGGTCTACACAGAAGAGCCTTGTTCTTCAGGATTTTTGGGCCAGGAGGAGGAGGATGAGGTTTCACTGTTTCAGTCTGAATACTGATCTGAACAACAACAACTCCAGAATTAGTCATTTTCCAAACAACAAATGGAACAATCATGAGCTAAAAGCAGCTGTTACAGAGGTCTGGCTGTTTCTAAAAGCATGACATGACCGTCTCAACAGCATCGAAACACAGTTAAATCCTCATGTTGTTTTATCTGTGCAAATTTTACCTGGAAGAATATTCTGCGAAGGTCATTTTCATCATCATCAAACTGTTCACTGACACCTCTTGTAGACTCTTTAAAAGTAATTTAAACTTCTTCCTCTTACCATCTTCCAAAAACTTAAGTGAACTGGGCCAGTTCAGGGTTTTATACATTTATTTATCCTGCAGCAACAGTGTTCAATTCCTATGTACAGAATATCTGGAAAAAACTTCCAGAAGACATTTGCTCTTTCTCCCCTTATCTATGCACATTTTGCCTTCACTTTGTCACCTGTCTGTCTATAGACTATTGAATTTCACTTCATACACATACGTGCAACAATCACCAACTTACATGTCCAGAGTTCTTTGATTGAAAGTTAGAAACTGTGCCTGTGGAGACAAAGAATGAAACCTTCACAATCAAAACTGGCAACTGTTTCTCTCTTTTGAGAATCAGTACATAAATACTTGTGTGTGTGTTTTTGTTTCATACTTTGCTGGGCAGTTCTGTCGGAAGCGTTGGATCTCCCCGTTAGAGGGCCTGCAAGTGAGATGACGTTGGCGATGACAGGCGTGGCCTCACCTACACCTGCAGATCCAAGAACACAGAGGAGTCAGCTGAGGCTGTGCCAGGGCCCGTGCAACAGTCAGGGCATTTACATACACTAAAGTGACCAGATTACTCAGAGAAGCCTGGAGAACACGCTGACATGCACTGCAGTAACCTGAATCTGTATATAAGTCAGTCTGTGTCTGAATATAACAAACAGTCAAATCTTCTGTGTTGAGACCAACTTTTTGACTTTTAGAGGCCACTTTGACACTAGCGTCAGTTTCAGTTGGACTTTGAGTGGAATTATTTTAACCTTTTAAAAACCTTTGGCCTTTGTAACACTACTTCAGGTGTGTTTTGGTCTGTATCGAACTCAATTCTTCCTCAAAGTTATGTTTCCCTACTTTTACACCTTCACTTTGCATGAATCACTATAAAGTCCCAATGTCCTACTTTGGTACTGTTGCTAAAATGTGTCAAGTTTTTGTGCCATATGAAACTATAAACTTTATTAAGCATAAATAACCAAGTCTTAACCACACAATTTGATGAGGTTTTCTACCTTTGCTGCCTTTAGCTACCACTAGATGGCACAAAAAACTGTCTACTAATAAGGACAGCAGGTTTAAGTTAAGCAGAATTAAGTAGAATATATAGAAAACCCAAATTTAATATCTCCGTATACTGACACAGGGTCTCATTCACTGGACTTAAACTGCTTCAATTTTAATAAAGAGAAATCGATGTTCTCCAGGAGAAATTTACCTGACAAGTCTCCTACTCTGAGGTAGAATTTTTTTTTACTCTAAAGTTGTAATTCTGAGATGAAAAATTGTCTGATTTCAAAACATTTTAAATAAAGATCCAGACATGAATTCAAACAACGCAGGAAATCAGAAAGTGAAAAGGCAACAACACCACACACCTTTGAAGACCTCGCCCTGTGTGGCCACCTTGTCGCTGCAGAACTGTAGCAGACAGCTCAGGTCACAGAAGTGTTTGACCTCCCCGAGCATGGGGAGACTCTGCTTCAGTTTCCCTTTGCGCCCGCAGGTGTCACACTTGGCAACCTGAGAGAAAACAGCGAGTAAACGTTAAGTTGGAGCAAACCAAGATCATTATCATCATCATCACCACTGTTTGTGTGTGACTCTGACTTTAATGACAGCGTTCAGGCTTACGTGGCAGAAGAGCATGGTGTATTTGGACCTGCACTCCTCAGAGCAGAACTCCTCCGTCGAGCCTCCGTACTGCGCCGTCACCAGCTTCTTTGACACACAGTGGCAGTAGACACAGGAGTGACAGTGTTTCCCCCAGTTTTTAGTCAGGTCGTGCCTATAGAGGAGCTTACAGCCTGCGAGGAGGGAGAGGAGAGGCTCTAGGTCACTATCATGGTGCAAATGGATGGGAGGCTTGAGGGGGGGTGTAAGACTTAAGACCCTTCTCCTTCAGAGTCCGGTGTTTCCTGGAGTTTTAAGATCCTAGTCAAGACTTTGACCCTCCCAAAGAAGGTAAAAAAAAAATCATAAATATTAAAATGTATTTTCACATTCATGGCCAGAAGAAGTGTTTAATACAATTTCACGCACAAACATGAAGTGGATCACACAATTTCTACAACCTAACCAGAGGAGCCAGAGGGGGGCGGAACCATTTCTAATGCTTCAATGCATGATAAAAGAAACTATAATAAAGTCTAATTAAAATGTTATGTTTTGTGATCTGTAATCAGTGCGTCTGACATTTATCTGCTGTCAATAATCCCTCGAACATGATCAATCAGGACATGTGCAGGCTGCTTTTGATTATCACAGATCTTGGGCTGCTTTCAAGTGTTGCACCAATGTGTAAAAATTGTGTGGGTGTGTGGATTTGGTGCAAGATCAGTGATTCTCAACGACCGGCTCGTCTCATCCTGCGAGTTTTCCAAGCAATAACAAATAAAGAAACAAAGTAGTTATGAAACTAGAGAAAGGCCCGAATCTCTCACTCAGTATATTGACCTTTTTATTGCTATGTTTGGTATTAGAGGCTGTGATAGCTCGGTAAAGTCTCTCTCCCTGTGGCTCTGACAGGTTGTATTTTCCATTAATATCAGTCTCTTACCGTCGCTGCAGAAGTAGCAGTCTTTGTTGTTAATTCTCTTGGCGTCTCTGGTGATCTTTTCGATCTTACAGTATTCACACACGCTCGCCACATAGTTGGCCTTCTTGAACTCGTGAGAACAGTCCACGCTACACACAAACACCATCTTGTCCTGCACACACACAGAGTTGATATAAAGAAATAAATGTCAGTGTATATGTCACATATTCTCAACTCTAAAATTGTTAGGTCTTTGAGGCACCAACTAAAAAATGGCTGCTGGTTTGTGATCAATGCAGGTATCTTGTTTTTGTTTTTGTGTGTTGCACTTCAATTCACTTATATTTGCATCTCTAACTGATGTCTGCCTTTTATGATTTCTTTATTTTTTGCGTGCCTGATTCCTGATTAAAATGCATAATCATTATTAAATCATTTTTATAGAACTAGATTCTCCAGTTTTTTAGTTCTTATTTTCTAATATTGTTAACGTCAGACATTGAATGCCTGCCTGTCGGACTATACGAATACCATCTAAAACATCAGCCCTGCAATAAATCCTACCTACATGAAAGTTATAATGTTCATTTTGTGCTGGAACTGTTCAAAGATGTGTCAGCTCTGACTCTTTGTCCATCTAATCTACATCAATGACCACAGGCTAAATAACAAACACACTTTTCTGTATAACACAATACAGTTGAACCGCACCACAAACCACATCCTCAAAAACGATCATAAACTTGAATCAACACCAGTTTCAACACAAACTGAACATTAAAACTTCAGAACTTCAGAATTTATTGCAGGACTGTTGTATTGGACTGCATCAGTTTAACCTTGGTGTACCTAATAAACTGCCAACTGAGTGCAGGTCCAGGACTTCATCATTCTATTCCTTGAAAGAAATGTTGTAATTTATGATTCAAAATGTTGGAAATAAATAGAAACCAATAATAGAAAATCTGAACAAAGTGTGATACAGAGAACAAAAGGCAGCATTCTTCACTTATTTCTTTACTTTTTAAACCCATCTTCAAAGTCTCCTCTCTGCCTCTGGAGACACAAAGATGTTTCTACTGTGCAGCAGGAGCGTGAAAAAGTCAAATGTAATTCATGTCAGATATTCTTTAGACATTTTAGACAGGTAATAGTCCTTTCCACGGTGAAATGAAAAGAAAAACAAAACAGAGAGAGGCTGTGTAGTTTCACTGCAGGTTTTATTCTTCTATTACAGTGGATTATGAACATATTTGGATTCAGATTAATCCATAATGTTGGTCAACTTGTTTCACTTTCATTGCCACTGCTCTCAGTTTGTGTCCCATGGTGGATTTTATTAAGACTGGCTCCATCCCCTTGAAGTGTCTTTGGACAAAAGCTACAAAACATCAAAGAATTAGCCCTCATTTTTAGCAACAATAAATTATTTTTCAACCTCACTGTATAAAAAAAGTTTCTCACCGATAACGGCAGAGACTTTGCTTTTGGACAAGGCTGGCTTCACCAATGAATTTGGGAACGCTAACTTTTTCCCAGAAACTGATGACACAGCCATCTCCTCTTTCGTGAATAAAATATCCATCAGGTCCCTGGTCATCTGCCGAAAGTTTTGCCTGTTGACAAAACGCAGTTTTTCCTTTGGAATTTGGACACCAAAGCCCAAATCAACCTGAAAGAGAGGAAAAGTTTAAGTATAAGTTTAATTTACTAATTCAGACAATCCCCAAATATCTGTAAAAATGAAAATGCTGAGACAGGTCTGTTAAGTAGTTGTAGTGGTAGTTCAGTGGTGACCCACAGAGCTCATGTTTTCCCTTTGCTTCTTGTTTACATTACAATTTTTAAATTATTCATCTTTAATTTACTGTAGATAAGAACATAAATACAAGGCTCATGTAAATCTGAATCCATAGGATAACTAATCAATTCCAACTCTAGTCTTGTAACACAACACAGAACATTAATTGCCAATTTGGTGTAACATTTTATCACAGATGAGAACTTGAGAAATTAATTAAACTACATTGGATTAGTCCACTAATCAAACAGGAGGCACTTTGATTACTTCATGTCCCACTATGATCTCCATGATAACAGAGCCCGTAGGCTCACAGTGCTGGTTGTTCAATAACATTAACAGAGGTTTTTTTTTTTTTTAAGAAAGGTTTTGCCTCAATATACAAATATATTCAGCATGGTGGCAGGACATAAAACCGTATGGCAGAGGTCACTTCGAGGTCACTCACCATGTTACCATCGGTTGGGTTGTGGAGCGGTAAAGGTGCAGCAGCAGGTGCAACACCAATCCACGGTGGCTTTGCCTTATCTGACATTAGAATAAAAAACAAAGCTAATCAAATGACACGTAAACCACTGCAACACTGCATTTAATACTTTTGTAAGGTTCTTAATGTCCAGTTTTTGTCAGCTGCATCACTGTTGTGTATGTGAAGAACATTTCTGAGGTCAGTGCGCGGTGCTGTTGTAAAACATTTGCATCTGCAGGGATGAACAGAAGAATGGAAACACACCCTTCTTCACCAGAGACACTTTCAGCCTGATGTTCTCCGCCTGCAGCTTTTCATTCATATTCTCCATCCTGTTTACTTTGTCTTCCAGATGCTTCACTCGTCTCAGGAGGTCGCCAACAACCTGAATCATCTTTGGGGGAAAATAAAAGTCTTTAATCTTTCCTACAACATGATTTAACTTAAGCTGACAATGATTCTGAACAAAACAAATAAGCTGTTTAGAGACTTTGCTTAACCTAATTATGACAGCTGAAATACTGATTTTATATATTATAAACATTTCCAGTAAAGACAATAGGAACAAATGTGTTTTAAAACGATAACAAGAATACTTGAGATGACATTGATAAGTATGCAGGAAAAACTTCACTCCTCTGATTAAAGTCCTGATTTTTGTATATATATCGTGTATGATTAAAAGCTTTCAGTTAATTTCTGATATGTCAATAATAAATACAAAATTAGTGCAGATGAAAATTAGCTGTGAGCCAACTCTGGTACTGTACTGTACACGGACCCTCGCAGATGAGATGAGATAAATAAATGAATGAATTACAATATTTACAAAACCTTTTACATTTTCAGGTAATATATTTCTTGGAATAAAGAGCATGGTTGGTGGTTTGCCCCGATCATCCTCACTACTTAAAATCTCATTCACCCTTCTTCTTCTGTAAACTTTGCCAATCAGGGATAATTATAAACAAACTAAGCTGAGCTGCATTAAGACCTGCTGTCCATGATTGGAGTTTGTAATGTGGATGTGACTGTCATCAACAATGCTCTTTTAGTACAAAATGTTTTTTAAATAAAAAACATTTTGTACTAAAATCTAAGCAAAAAAACAACAAAAAAAACTCTTACATTTTCGGTTGTGATGCATGACGGACTGTGGATCATCTGAAAAATTAAGAATGTAAGTTTTATATTCATACCATAGACCATTAGTTATAAAAACTGAGAATAATACTAATAATGTCGATTATGAAATACAATTATTTATGCAGGTAGATTAGATAAAATCTTCAGTCAACCCTACATGACTAATATTTAACAGTCCAGTCTGAATATATAACAAAACATAGAAACTTGACTGTTTATAGCAGCTTATTAAGATGGTCAATATAAAAGGCAACTGTACAGCCCATCTGCCTTAAAATATATCGTCTCTTTTTAAATTACAAAGTCATGCGTGTTGCAGTTTCACCTGTCTCTTTGGTGCCACAGGCTCCTCCACATTTGAAGCAGGGGCCTCCGGACGCTTCCTTTCGCTCTGCTCTGTATCTTTGGGAATCTCATCCGACTTCCAGAGACAGGAATAAGGTATAGTAAAATAAGAAGAGAACAGCTGAAGAAGACCGTGAGATGCGGTTGAAAGCTAAGAAACCTAGCGATGGACCTTTGAGTTTAGATCAAACGGACACTTTCTATTTTGGGCACGTGGATAGAAATATATGTTTAGGTTAAGTTAAATTATCAAACCAAACCTATGTGTATTTATCTGCATAAATCTACTGTATTTAAAAACTTATATTCTTAAAGGAAAAGTTTTATATGTTAGGAAATAATCGTTTATTTGATCTCTGGTGGAGAATTAGATGAAAAGATGAACATCACTGTAATGTCTTCTGTTAAATATGAGATGAGAGCCAGCAGCCATTAGCTTAGCTTAGCACAGTGGCAGGACACAACTTGCCTGCCTCTGTTCATGTTTAAAAAAAAAAAAAAACAAATCAAACAAACAACACGTCTAAAGCTGACTAATTAACATATCATATCTTCTTTATTTAATCCAAACTCAGTGTAAAAACCATTTCTCGATTTAATAGCAGTTCTGTGCTGGACTGTAGCTTCCTGTTTATCAATCTTCTCGTCTAACTCGCAGCCAGGAAGTGAATAAGCAAATTTTTCAAAATGTCCCAAAACTATTCCTTTATCTTAAATATGTCTAAATAAAGATCATGTTGTTTTAAGTTGTTTAATAACACGTTAAAGTTCACACCAGCAATCTGAAACTATTCGTTGGTCCTCATATTAAAGACAAGTAATAATATAGAAACTTATTTCAGCATTCAGATGCATCATGTGCAGATTTACAAACGGCTATATGGAATATACATGTTTTCTGTTTTATATCTTTTATATAATTCATACTTTAGGCTTTAGCAATGTCTAAAACATTTATATCATATGATTTAAGTGTGTCAGGAGGCTTTCTGTATCTTGTGTTCAAGTCTGTATTTTCTACGTTTCAAGATAAATTTCATGCACCTACTGTGTGACACACCCGCTGTGTATCACACAGTAGGTGCTCATCAGGTGCCATGGAAATCTTACTGTGACTTTATTTACTTTTGTGGACTTCAATAAAATCCCCCAGGTCTTGTGGGGCCATTTGAACTTTCACTCTACTTTCATGTGGAATCAATAGAAAAAGCTGTTCATGTAGTGATGTGTGTAAAAATCAAGAGGCCTGTTCTGAGAATAACAGAGCCCACACCAAGTCGAGTGAACCAAGCTCTTATTTTAAAATACACACACCTCACACACACCTCACACACAAGTTACCTTGATCTGGATGAGCTCAGGTTTGAAAGTTATGCTGTGGATACACTGGGCGCAGTTCAGTTTCGGGGGCCCTTTGGAGACATCTTGCTGAGCTTGGATAGGAGTGAGGGACTGGATTTGAGTGGATCCGATTGGCAACTTGGTGAAAACGTTCACGTGTTTCTGTGACTTCTTAAACTTCTCCTGCAACCAAGAAAACACAACACAAGTCATGTTTGAGAACGACTGCAACAAAGGTACAGTTTGTAGTCTACAATAAAACATGTTTACTACAAGGGATTATCACTCAGTAACAAACAGGCCACTTTGATTTGAGCTGTTACAGCTACAGCTTCTACTTGATTATTTAAGATGCATTATTGTATTGACGTTTATAAAAAAGCAACAAGTTGCATCCACAAGGCTGCACATGTTTTCCAGACAGTTCAACAAATATTGTGCAACTACTACTGACTCCTCTGAGACTGCAGGAGCAGAGAAATTACATTAAATATTTCTAAATGCAATGTAATCACTCCAAAACTATAAACCTTTGCACAGATTTCCTGCAGAAGGTTTTCTGCCTTTGGCAACTCTTGAGATATGGAGTGTTGTTTTGGGCCCCTTAATATGTAATCAGTATGGTTTGAATGCCTCAGCCTATCTGAGTATTGCTGACAATGCACTTCCCTTCATATATCTTCTCATGATAATGCATCACTGAAAAGGAAAAGTCCCAAATTAGTTTCATGAACTTCAGTGGCCTCCCCAATCACCAGATCTGAATCCAGTTGAACACCTCTGGAATGTGGCAGAACAACTTATTTAAAAGGATTTCTTGAGGACAGATTTGGAGAACTGACACCTAAAATCACAGGTTTTTAATTCTAATGCAACTATATTCTCCAGTGCAAAATAATTTAAGTCTTAATTTTGCATTTTAGAGTCAGTAAACCCCATTACCTGAAAAGCCATGACACATGGTAGCGTGCAGAAGTTCCTGATGGTGGTATCTGACATGGCTAGGTGGTAGGCAGGTACCGTGTTTTTCCCACAACTATCACAATTCAACCGAGCACCTGGAGGAAAAAAGAAATTAGTTTTATTAGGGAAATGTGGCCAAGGGTGAAGTGTTAAATGCCACCATTAAAAATAAATGAGCCTGTTGTCCTGTACCTGATGCGCTGACAGTTTGAACCATGAATGCCATCACACAGCTGCTGCTACAAAAGAGGTTCACCGTGTCATCGCTGTTTTTGTTGTCAACCATCTCTGCGAGCAAACGGGTCGTTCGACACATCGTACAAGGCAGAGTTATCTTTGTTTTCTGTAATGATAGAAGAGAGACTAGAGTTATCACCTCGTGGTTATATGACTCCGCAGCAAAGACTAGTTTCAGATTACATCCCTGTTTATTCAGAGTCATATTAAAAAACAACTATTTGTGTGAAATTTTGTTTTATTGCTGTTTGAAGTCTTGAGTTAAGGCTAAAAAGTGTTTTGTAAGGTCACAGTGACCTTTGACCGCCAAAATCTAATCAGTTCATCCTTGAGTCCTAGTTAATGTTTGTACCAAATGTGAAGAAATTCCCTCAAGGCATTACAGAGATATTACGTTCATAAGGCCAAAACCACATTTTGTGAGGCCATAGTGACCTTTGACCTTTGACCACCATAGTCTAATAAGTTTGTCTTTGAGTCCATGTGGAACGTTTGCACCAAATTTGAAGAAATTCCTTCAAGGTGTTAATAAGATGTCACGTTCACAAGGCCAAAACTGTGTTTTGTGAGGGCACCATGACCTTGACCTTTGACCTTTAGCCACAAAAACCTAATCAGTATGTCCTTGAGTCCAAGTGAATGTTTTTACCAAATTTGAAGAAATTCCCTCAAGGTGTTGCTAAGATATTGCATTCAAAAGGTCATAAATGTGTTTTGGTAGGTCACTGTGCCTTTGACCTTTGACCACTGACCACCAAAATCACGTCACTTCATCCTTGACTTAAAATGAACGTTTGTGCCAAATTTCAAGAAGTTCCGTCAAAGCGTTACTGAGATATCGTGTCATCGAGACTGGGACGGGCAGACCTGAAAACAATGCGCCTCCAGCTCTGGCTGTCGGCGGCGCAGAGGCGTAAAAATGAGAATCTAAGTTACATCATGAGAACAAATCTCTAATTTTTCCTTTGACAGTTTTTAGCTGCGAGTCTCTGAAGGAGGGAATTCAATCTACACTCCTGTTGTTTGCAAGGAGTCATCTTAACCTTTCATGTTCCTGTTAGATGTTCATACCTCTTTGTACTTGGTCAGACACTCTGTGTTGCACAGAGTTTTGTTGCCCTCGTCCATCTTCAGCATGAGCGGTTTGCTGTGGCAGTAGGAGCCGCAGTTTGCGCAGCCGGCCAAGGACAGGTTGTTTACAGTACGGAAACGGTTAAAGCAGGCGTCGCTGCAGATCTTGTGGACGGCGCCGCTCAGGATCACCTCGTGTTTGCTCTGCAGGAGAAATGATGAAAGACCAGTTAACGTTATTTCAGAGTTTCAACTTTTCACTCACAAAAATGCTGATTTTAGGTTCGGATGGCTGAAAGACTGCGTGTACTACCTCTGCATTGTTATACACAAAAGCTTTTATTGTTTAAAGTGACCTAATAAACTGAATCCTATGGCACAGAAAAATCTTAAATAAAGTTAAACCTGTAGATTTTATTTACTGTCTAAAAGGACCACACTGATTTTAATAGTTTTACTGGGTTTATTATTGTTGCTTGGATTCACTGGAAGAAGGAAAAGATACAACAATTTACACAATTGTAGATTCAATTGCTGATTCTTCAGTTAGTTGATCAATAGAAGTTCATTGGCAACTATTTTGATAATCGAACATTTTTCAGGCCAAACACTCACAATGCGGTATCTGGTACACATGCTGCAGAGAGACTGTGGTGCTATTGGTTGTGGTTGGCTTTTGGTGACGGTGGATTTCCTGTAGTTGGCGGAGTTTTTCTTGTAGTTGAAGGAGGTCAAACAGTTCTGGCTGCAGAATTCCTTCATGACTCCTTTAGCATCTGGAGCCAGGATGACGTCCTGAGGCCGAAATATCAACCTGAGAGAATGAAAAGAGATTACGAACAATTCAAAGTCCAAATTCAGAGATATCTGTACAAAATCTACAGGTATACAGTCAACTGCTCTGCCTTATCTCAACTTTTTTAAGTATGGAAAGATGCAACACAACACTGCTTTCTGTTGGACTAACTTTTGGCAGTTGTGGCAGATCTTTGTGACTCCTTTGACAGTGGGGAGAGATGTGGTGAGGCAGGCGGTGGAGCAGAAGAGCGCCGGGGAGCCCTTCCTCTGAAACGCCGTCTGTCCCTTCATCAGGTTCTTCTTGCAGTGGGAACAGGACATGTGCGAAGACGAGGGGTTGACTTCAGGCAGCGTCTGTGTTTCTGTTGTTGGAGTCACAGAGAAGACCGATCCGATCCTCAAATCCTCCTATAACAAGAGGTCAGAGGTCAGTGATGGCCTAGAGATTCTGGATCCACTCCATCCTGACTCAAGGGCTGGTATAAGATGCTATTGTTGTTCCTGGATCATTCACATATTCACAGCAGCAGATGTTCTTTCTTTTAAATGCCAAAAATAGGTGAGGGGAAAACAATCATTACTTCCAGGTTTGTGGATACTGCTCCGGTTCAGTATCTCTTACACTCATTCTGACTTTTTTTTTTTTTTTACAATTATAATCAAAAGGATTAAGATCGGGAACCTTATTATTGTGCGCAATGAGAGTTTCTGGTAACAGGTTAAATGAATTAGAGGAATGTGTTTCTACCGCAGTGCTCGTATCAGTCTGAACAGAGCCTCACTTAGTGTTTAACTAAGTGTCTCTGGGGGCTTGTATAACATGATTGTTTTGTGAGGAGTTGTTTTATTGCTCAGCCATGCCACCTTTTGTAACAACCCACATGTTTTTGTTGGGTAAAACATTCATAAATCCTCGTGAACAGAGGTGTGTGACCCACCCTGGCAGTATTAGGCTCATCCTTCACACTTGCTGTCGATGCAGAAGATATTAGAGCCTGTTCGTACTCCTCGTCTACAGGCTCATCCTTCACCTTGACCAGAGGTGGTGAAGGAGACTTGGTTGCCTGAGTTGTTGCATGTAATCTCTCCTACAACGGAGGACAAAGACAAAACCAGCCTCTTTTAACGTCCTGATATATATGATGTAGAGAAGCACAGCAATGTTCCAGATTTCCTTACTCATACTTACGGTGTCTAATCTTGGTATTGACAGTTTAACTACTTTCATCCCATTCATCATGGTCGCAGGTGATGAGCTGTCTCTTCCTACATGAACATAAGCAACATGTGAATAGGTTAATTGTGAATAAGGGTGCAGAGTAAGTAAATACATGCAAATAGTAGAAAGGCTCTCAGTAGAGCACAAACACGCTCTCTCACCACATGTGGATTATTACTTGCACCAAACTATACAAACTTATAGATCTCAACACCATAAACATGTCTGATTTTTTTTTTTTTTTTTTACATCAAGATCCAAAAATTGTTCCCTGATAAACTGAGAAAAATCTCTAAAATCAAATCAAATTTCCAAGATCTGCCCGTTTAACCAGATTCACATCAAAATTTAACGGATTCTTCCCTGGCCCATCTACAATCCTGCTGCCAAACAAACAAACAGACAGACACAGTGAAAACATAAGCTCTTTGGCAAAGGTTTTGAGCAGGTCCACACATCCTTAATGGATCCTGTGTTATTCTAAAAATCTCACTTGTTGGCAAAATTGTACAAGTAGGATGAAAATTTCATTTTAATCACACTCTTGATTATAGGAAAATATCTAAGTGTGATTTATATGGTCAGATAACTGATGGATAAGACGCATCTGTGTCCGACCATTTTCAACAATACATTTACACCAACTTCCTGATTGGCTGAGAGGATCTTAAGACGTTTCTGCTGCAGTGTCTCACCTGTACCTGTACTGGCCGTGGCTTCAGACGATGGGGACGAGCTGGACTGCATCATATCTAAAGCCACTTTCACGTCCTCCACTTGCTCCTCCTCCGTCAGTGGCGGCAATACAGTGGGTTTCACATCGGCTTCCTCCTCAAAAGAGTTACTGTCCTCTGCCACTGAGACTGAGGGGAAATTAAAACACAGACATTAATGGGACAGTGTAGACCAGTGGCTTTAGAGCAGCAACTTCTAAATAAAAAGACAGTCTTGAAGAGAAGCAGAAGTCAAAGGGTGAATTCTTCCCGGCTGAACTGACTCTGGAAAACACATGAAGTCATCCCAGCTCTGTGGCTCCGACAGGTCAGTGAACTCAGCAGAGTGAAGCGAGGTCAGTGGGTTATAGGTTATTTTGCATACATTTTAAAAAGACAGTGCTCTACCCCTCTGCAGCCATAGGTGGATAACAGGGCAGGATTTTAAAAAATCTCATTTTTTATTTGAATGATCTAATATTGATTCTTAAAAATCTCACCACTGATCTTTGACTTCTCTCAGTAAACATGTTCATCTGCACTAGATGTCATGTGTGCACTGCTCAAGTGCTTCAGTTACAGTTCAATTAAATGTAAAACATCCACTTTCGGGAAGCAAGTTATTATAATCTGCACAAAAGGTTTATTTTAAGTTAAAGAGCAACACAGATGATAGGTAGCTGTGTTAGCCACACTGAGTCACAGCAGTCCTGTAAACTGTGATGTGAATAGTTACTGTCTATGTGGACCTGCTGCAGTTTACAGACTCAGGATGGTTAACTGACTGTGGCTGTCTCATAGTGAATCTAAAGATCACGTCTACATGAAGGACAGACTGAAAAAAGACTGTTTGACACTGAGTTTGTTGGAGAGACATCATCTCTGGCTACAAGTCGAATGTGTGGATTCTTCTCTGTGCAATTCAATTTTATTTGTATAGCGCAAATATACATTATCTCAAGGCACTTCACAGGGTAAGGCAGAGAACTTACTTTGCTTTCAATCTTCCTTCCAAAGAGCTCATGATCAATTATCACCTCTCATGCACAAAGAAAATAAATGTACAGCAAAACTTTGTTAAAGCCAGTTTTACATGGCTGAGGAGATCGTCCACATGTCAGATCAGTGTGTATTTCTCTCTCAAATCACGGGAGAAGGAAGTGATTAGACCCTTTGTCTTAACAGACAAAGCCTGCAACTAGTGATTGTTTTCATTATTTATTTCTCTGCTGTTTGGTCTATAAATTGTCAGCAAATAGTAAAAGCTGCCCATTGACTTTTTCCAAAGTCCACGCTGACATCTTCTGATGTTTTGTTCTGTTCAATTAGTCTAAAAACCAAACGTGCTGATATAAAACAGAGAAATGGAGAGAAAATCCTCACATTCGAGGAGCAAGAATTTGCACATTTTAGCATTTCTCCATGAATAATAACTCAAAAGACGACTCAGTTATCAGAGTAGTTGGTGATTCATTAACTGTCCATCTACTGACCGGTTAATGAACTAATTGTTCCAGCTCTACTATCAATCATTGTGATCTTTTATTCTGAAAAACCCATGAAAGTAAAACTGAGTGATGCTGATAAATATGAAGCACAAAAATCACAACAAAGGTCTGTCTGATGTGAAGTATGGATAATAATAATTCATTAGTAATTAATAAGTAATTAGTAATTAATAACTGAGAAGCAGAGCCTGTTTTATCTTACCTGTATTTGAACTGGCAGGTGAGCGGCTGTTTTCCACATCCATCAAACTGTTCTGCTCCTCCTCCTCTTTCATCTGAGCTTCTTGTTCCAACTGATCCACTGTGCCGATGTCCATCATCTCATCGAGGTCGTCAGCTGTAGAAAACCTCAGTTTACAGCCACAAGACTCTGTTTCCTGCTGTGTGCCGACGTCCTCCCTAGAGTCAATGTCTTTGTTTCCGTCTGTGTTTGTTGTCTCCATATCTGTGTCCTCACTCACATCTGGTCCTGCAGGACATTCCTCTAAACTTTTGTCCTTTACTGCAATATTTTCTTCTTTTAACTCGGACTCTTCCCCAGTTTTCACCTCAGTGCCCTCATTTCCAGACTCTGAGGTGGTACCTGGCTCTCCACTGTCAACCAAATCTGTTCCCAGTGTCTCGTCTGTGGAGACGGACGACTGTGAAGATGATGGATTTTCAGGAGGTGCAGATGTCGGAGGAGGGACCACAGCTTTCTCAGTTTTTTTATGTTCTGTTTCTTTACCCTCCATTTCTTTTTCAGTAGCAACAATATTGTCCTCCTCTCCGTGTTCAGACAGTCTAGGAGAAGATCCACGACTAAGCTCTGGCTCTCCAATGTCCCCCTTTGCTTCTGTCTCTGAAACAGCTTCCATGGACTCTCCATCTGTCCCCTCTGTAACCTGTGTTGGACAATAAACAGCAAACGTTATGAATGTCCATTGTTATTTTTGTCCATTTTTTGATTTTCATCTTGTGTTCCAGAAATGTGAGGTTTTTTTTTTAAAATTAAATTATTATTCTATTTATTTATTATTCTTTCATATTGCTGGTTTTGCCAAGTGTAGAACAACTAAACCAAAGCTGCCATTGATTGCTTTTTACTTTTTCACAAGTTTCAACTTGGTTTTTGAGGTAATGCACAGCTCTGACTACCCTCTTTATCTAAAATACATTCTTGCTGTTAATGAAGCTGGACATTGTCTTATTTCTCCTCAATCACAGAGCTGCATTTGGCAAATATGACCATCATTTAAAAGTGGCGTCTATAACATTAGCTTTAGATTCATCAATTTCCTTGTACCGTTTTATTTTTTATCTGTGATATTCTGATGAGACCTTTTCCAAGTTTATGTTTGCAAGTGCCAGTTTCATCTTGTCAGTATTTTCTGTGGACATACTGTGAACACCCTGGCCCCTTTATTAGGTACACTTACCTGTACAATCCAATCAAATCTAGTGCAGCAGCTTTGCCACATATTCTACCTTTATGAAGCTCAAAATGCTCAGTTTTGTTTTGTTTTTTTTTTTAATCCAAGATGTGTTAAATCAACTGTATATTTATTTATTACTGAATTTGTAGTTTGTGGAGGTGTTGTACTGAACTGTTTTATTGAAATGTGTTTGTTCTATTATTCCCTCCTTGGGCAAAACAGCAGAAACACTTCAACACAACTGTAATCTTCAACCTCATAATAAATACATAGTTAAATTAATACATATCTGACAGTGTCAGTCAAAACTGAACATTAGTATCTTTGTAACAGCTCAATTCATGGCTGAGCTGTTGTATTAGATGTGCCTATTAAAGTGGCCAATGGATGTACATTTCATTATTAGCAAATTTAACAATACTGGTTTAACAAATGAGGTACGGAAACGTCATAGAGGACAAAGCATCAGTACAGATTTATTTAAAACAGGGAGAACAATTTAATGCTCCCTCTTGTAAAAACAGTGTGTGGGGGAGTGTACGATAAACTTTTCTCAGTAAAATATTTACCCCACTGAAGAGGTTGCTGGGTTTGCATGCAGACAGTAAAATGACTGATTTTAACAGCTTAAATTAAGCTTTAGAGAGAGAATGACGGTTTGTTTTTCCACTGGCTTATGAGTCTGTTGTGTAAACAGTAGAGCTGGGAATCAACTCACAATGCCATCACAATATTTCAGCCGTGACGATCATGATGCTACAATGCAGGTACCTGTGATATTTTGCAATAGAGTCAACTTCAGTATCTGTGACTAAAAAGGAAACTGTAAGTCTACAAAACTTAAAAGTTTGAAAAGCAGGGGTCAAATATTTCGAGGGTGGGAGAAAAAATAATTGATTCATATAAGAATCAGTTCATAAATCTAATTTTTTTGTAATTTTAGTGAATAACGTTATGTTGAATGACACAAGAAAGGTGGAAGTTAACACACATCTCAATCTTCAATGAAGACAGGTGTATAGACACTTTTAGGGTTTACTGACTTAATAATCAGCTTTGCAAAACAAAAGGTGAAGTATCTTGTTAACACTTCTTACCCCACCACCTACAGACTCATGTTCACAGAGCACAGGACTCCAGCACTAACAAACAAGACCAGATGATCAACACAGCACTTTAGAAACCCTTGACTGACGCTGGTGAGCGTGGAAATGAACTCAGTCAACAGTCTGTTTCCTTTCAAGAGTTAAGTAGTCTGCACATATTGGATAGCGATGGCTCTCTCTGCTGCCGGAGATTTGTCAACAACATATACTGCAATTTCTGTTTTCACAAAAAGCATTTCATCAGCCATGTTGGTCAGTACGATTCGCTTTCATTTCATTATTTACATACAGGAAAAAGACTCTAAGATGCGTTTCCCACCCCACCTCCCATTATTTTCATTTAATCAAGCTTGGATTCAAAACTGACTCATGACTCCAAGAATAGAGATGAAATCAAATCGATTCTCACCCGTAATTCAACTGTTCACAGAAGCTGCTGTTGGGTTTAAAATCTTCCTGCTATTAATCTGATCTTATCATAACTTAAATGACCGGAAGACAGTGAACGCCTCATCTTTCAAATGTGCTGGTGATACTTTGGTTGCACAATACCAGGAAGTAGTAGGAAGATTTAGTGACACTGGCTTTGTTTTTATAATTGTGTGCAACAAACAACCGTGAATTCAGTCTCATTTAATTATGCAACAGCAGCTGATTAACACCCAAAACAACTGACTGCTACCAAGTTGCTGTGCAGCTAGAAACCCCTCACTTCTACATCCGCTGAGGAAAGCAGTAAAAAAGAAAAGAAAACAAATGATTATCTGATAAAACGTCGAGTGCAGCTACAAAGGAACCGGAGAGTTTTATTAGAAGTTTTTGTTTCAGCTGAAATCACAGGTTTAAGGCTCATGGTGCGTGCACACACCGACTCCTGCAGGATGCCCGGCAGGAAAACGAGCTGAACTTTACAAAGAAGCGATGACAAATGCGATCACAGTGGACATGCATGTGTAAAAAAAAAACAGCTATAGCAAAACAGAGGTGGAGAAAATATAAACTGATACGACCTGAGTGTTATTTTTCCGTGTTTTAACCGCCAAACAAACGCGACATTAAGTTAGCTTACTGGACACTGGACAGTGTAAACACAACCAAGCTAACAGCACGGCAGTCAAATGCAAATGAGGGGTTTAATTACCTCTGTCCGGGTCGCTTCCTTCAATGCATCCATGATTTGATAATATATTTAAAAATTAAATGACCTGTAAACACGAAAACAACTAGCTCTGTTTGCTAAGCTAACGCTAGCTTTCTGCCTGTTCGTTAGCCCACTGGGGTTAAACCGCCTTCACAGTGTAAATATGTTCACACAGCACGAAGACGAACCACCGAGCTGATTAAATAACAGCTGTAGTTGGAGTTTATCTTATAGAAATGTTGTAATGTGCGTATACAGCCGTAACAACGTGCAGAAGATTACCGCGCCAGAGACTTGGACAGACGGGACTTGATTGGTGGCCAGTTCGTGTCCATCGCCACTTTCCGTAGCCGCCATGTTTCCTCCAAAATCCAGATCCGTCGGGTTTTTGCAAATAAAATAAAATACGATTCAGCGCCTTTGAAACAGACTCTATAACTGAAAATCACCGAATATGAGCGGTTCACTGCATCGTCTGCAGCCACGGTAGCTTGTTGCAGGGCGCGTTTCTTCTTCTGTTGTTTACTTTTTGGCAGTTTTCAAACTTCAGGGGCGCATTACCGCCTCTACCGGTGGCCAAAAGTATATGGACAACACCCTCCACAGACTTCCTGGGGTGTTGTTCAGGCAGATTCAGCTTTATTGGCCAGGTTATCCCCAGTTTGTGCTCCTTGTGTGTTATCACAGTGGTAATGATCAGTTTGTCTAAGGTTTGAAAAATGCAGGTTGTTTAAAAACATGTCATTCTTCTGAAGGTATCTCCAGAATCCCCAAAGACGTCAGGAAAACATTTTCCTTCACTGAATGATAAGAAAGATTAAACTTTTCATCGCAAAACGACCACAGAGAGATTCAAAAAGATGTGAAGTCAACTACAGGACAGCAACCAAATACAAAAACACTCCAAAGAGCACAAAGAGATGCAGAACAA
Organism: Trachinotus anak; assembly: GCF_046630095.1. Lineage (NCBI taxonomy): Eukaryota > Metazoa > Chordata > Actinopteri > Carangiformes > Carangidae > Trachinotus > Trachinotus anak. Next base: position 21,409,630 of record NW_027273867.1, on the reverse strand, counting down.
CCACAAAGGAACACAAAACAAAAATAAAAGGATGCAACATGACCACAAATAGATGCAAAGAAAAGAGAAAGCGACTACAAAGATATTCAAAGCAACCACAAACAGACACAAGAGACGACCACAAAGGGAAAAAGATGTGAGATAATTGACAAAATGACCAGAAATAAATGTAAAAAACAACCACAAAGAGACTCAAAACTCAAAAAAAGCGTAAACTCTGTGTAAGTTTTACTGTGTAGAACTGCAGCGTGATCTGTAGATTTGATAATAACAATAACCACAGTAGCAGCAAATTTACAGCTACACAGCCAACCTATTACAATCAAGTGATTTTGTGTTGAAACATTATCTTTGAAGGGGGGGGGGGGGGGGGGGGGGGGCATTATTTCTATTTAAATTAAAACTTGTGTGTCTGTGATCGTAGTGCAAAATAACAGACTTATACTGAACACTCAGAAACTGCTGTATAAAGGTAGATTTATTACTCAACTGATTCTTGCCAGGTTTTTAAAATTACAATTTGATGCCCAAAACATCCACAAATAATTCCCTGTTCTTGTTAACATTTGGTCCTTGATGTCATCTAATTGTACCAACAAAGTCCAAATTAAATCAAATCAAACTTTATTAACACTAACACATGATTTAATACACAAACACTGTTCAGGATTTGTCGAGCTTTCTGCAAAGCAGTTGAAAAATGATGAAAATGTTTGTATATGCACATGAACACATGGAAATACATGCATTTGCTACAGAATATGCCAAACAATACATTTTAGAGTGTGAAATTTAACATAAATGCATTTATTGAGTGACAAAGATTGTAACAAATAAGAAGCCATTCATATATATACAGGTGTATTTATGCAGAATGATTTAAGGAGCTTATTTGTCTCCATTACTTCCTAAAAGGTTTTTATTTCCAGCATAACTGCGTATAATTACACCTTTTATACAGATGTTTCAGTCTAAGCTGCTTTTACAGACATAGACTACAAGGCCAAAAGTATGTAGACACTCAAACATTACACAGACATGCGATTGTCAGACATCTCATTCCGAAACCATGGGCTTTAACATGTTGCTATAACAGGCTCTGCTCTTCTGGGAAGGTTTTCCACCAGATTTTAGAACCTGGCTGCGAGACGAGAACATTGGTGAGGCCCGACACTGATGTTGGCAGATGAGGCCTGGATCCAAGTCAGCCTCTAGGTGTTGGCTGGGCGTGATGTCGGGGATCTGCACAAGTTCTTCCAAACAGAAATGGAAAGTCTGGACCTTTTTTGGACCTTGTTTGTTTGTGTATCATCGTCATGTTGAAACAGGAAAGGGTCATTTGGTGCAGCTTTAATATTTTCCTTCACTGGAACAAAGGAATGTAATCCAAATCATAAAAACTGCCCCAGAACCACAATACACAAAAATATATAGACAGGGCTGTCCATATACTTTTGGCCATATAGTACAGGAATAGGTGATTCATGTGTTTTTGCCTGTCAGTGGTATGTAACTGTCTTTGGCGCTCCCTGCTGCAGCTTCAGAGAGGTCATCTTACTGTCCAGCTCATCCATGAAGCCTTCATCCACAGACTCACTGTCCGCCTCCTCTCCCTCCGCCTCTGTGGGCAGGAACACATGAAGCTGAGTGCGGGCTGGACTGGCAGCAGCAGCCGGAGCGGGGCGTTGACTGCAGCTCAGAAGACACGGCTTCCCAATGACAGACAGGGGCTCTCCCTGAGACGAGGAGTTATGATACTGCATCGCTGAAGGTCGGAGGTCGCCTGCGTCTGTGCTCGGGGTCGGGTTGTGTGAATGGCGCCTCGCTGGTCTCGGCCTGCAGCTGGGCTGGATGGCCTGGCAGAAGTGAATGTAGGCTGGTCTGCTGCAGCTTTGGACCTGCTGCTGGGGAGGCTGGCTGCTGCTGGATGGGCGGCAGCTGTTGCAAGGGAGAAGGGCTGATGACTTGGAAAATGGAGGTGGAGGCGGGGGTCGCTTTTGTAAAAGACTGGGGCGACGGGTGGTGGAGAATCCCTCGGACTGGATGTTCTCATTTGGGGCGAGAAGAGATGGTTCACTGAGGCTGTGGAGAGGCGAAGGGAGGATTAAATACTGAAAACATCTCAATCAACAAGGAGACTTTGTGTATGTCTGTAGGCTACAAAATCTCATGGCTCCTCATTTATTTGATGGTTATTCAAAACCTGCTCTGCTTGGGTGAGTGGAGGCCATCAAATACTCTGCTGGACAGTGAGGGAGGTGTATCTGTGTGTGTGTTTAAGAGCCTGAGGTGTGTGTGTGTGTGTGTGCCTCACTCAGGTTTCTCCCTCCTCTGAGTGAAGCCAGTGTGGCACCACTGGGTGCTGCATCAGGCGACGGATCATCTTCCACACCTGAGATTTATGATACACGGGTCCCCGGCCCTCTGTACGCAAGTAAAGCCGCGGGGGGGGGGGGGGGGCTACATTATGCTATCAAACTGGGACAGACTAGAGAGGAAGCAATTACAGTGTAATTCCAGTCAAGCGTTCAACCTGCACTTTGACAGGTACTTTTACTGAAATGAATAGCAGAGACAGTGGAGGTGGGAGGGCCGAGATGACATACAGCCGATTAATCACATTCAGAGCTGCAGGGATGCAGCTGCATGATGGGTACTGTAGTCCACTGAGTCACCGGGACTTGCAGGCGCCTTTATCTGAACTCATCAGTGTCAGTCTGTTCATGCACATTGAGCATGAAACCGATGTGAAACAGTTAATTCCAGCTGCAACTCTAAATATTTTATGTGAAAACCAAGACACACAGAAACAAAACCAAAATCTCAGTGTGTTTTTGAAAATCAAAATAATTAGGGCTGCTGGTAACAATTATTTTCATTATCGATTGATCTGCTGATTATTTTTTCAGTTAACTGATTTTTATATTTAGTCCCTTAAATGAAATATACCTAAAAACAATTGTGAAATAATTTTACACTTGGACTAAAAAATAATTTTTAAGATAAGAAAAGCAAAAGAACCTCCTATAAGATTAGATGGGGAAATGATAGGTTTGGCATTATTGCTTTGAATGATCAATTCATTATCAAAATTTGTGAGAGTTTATTTTATTTCATGCAATTAAGGAACAAAATGTTTCAGGTCTAAAAGCAGCAGAGATATTCACACCCTGCACCCTTCATATCATCCCACTGAATACAGCCCTGCCTAGGATTATTTTACATTTTCATTAATACCAAATAACATTTATAGTTTTTGTGTACACCTCAGCATTAGCATTTAAGAGTGATAATGCTTTAATATCAGGGTTTATACTCCAGATCAAAAACACCAAGCACAACAAAGACATATATACAACTGAATGTGCAGCTGACCTGAGTCGAGCCAGGCTGCTCCTCCTGCGGGGCCCTCTGGCTGTGGCCCCCAGAGACGGCAGCCTCAGAGGAGCTTTGGCGCCGCGGCTTCCTCCTCCTGCTGCGGGGGGAGGCTGCACGGAGGGGGGGAGAAGGAAGGTGTGGACCAGAGCTCTGCTCCTCTGGGCGGCTCTCTGGTGCCAGGGTCCGCTCATGTCCGAGCCCAAGCCGAGCACGGCTGCCGGGGGGGCATCTCCAGCGGCGCCGCTCATGGATGTCTGAGGCCGTGTCACACCTGGGGGGAGAATTTACCTGAAAAAGTCCCGCGATGGTTAAACTACATCAGTCCTGCCGTAACGCACATGCACAGCCCTGAGTGCTTCCTCTGAGGCGCACCACAGCAAAGACCTGGATCTGTCGCCTGCCCGTGCACCATCCCTGGGGGGTGAATGGAGGAGGGATTGTAGCGCTCCACCTGTGGACGCCATCAATGATGCATGTCCATGAATGATGTATGGCTGGAGCTGGTCAGGTGGACACCACTTACTTTACCTCCTCCCCCCCTCCCTCTCCCCCGGGTCAGTTTCCAGACGCAGGGCGAAGTGAGGGCTGCTTCAGGGGGAAGGGTGATGGAGGGAGATTGGAAAAGAAAGTAGTCCCTCTCAGTGGTGATATTTTTGGACTTGAAAAGACTGAATCCTCTGTCGCTGTTGCTGAGGAACACTTCAGTTATTTGATATTTTGAATGAAAAATATCTGAAACCATTCCACCTAAAATATTTAAGCCTTTTCTCCATGTTTGATTCAAATTACTTTAAAGGCAATTCTTCATCTTGCAGGTCTGTTATTCTATAATGTACTCTTTCCATAGTGCATTAAATTGAAGTAAAGAAATAACTCATCATTAATTTCTTTCAATTATTATTGTTTGTTTCTTATGTATATGTTGGATTATTTGCTTTCCTGTAGACATACTGCAAATTCTTGTTCAGCTGACTCTAATGTTGCAGGATTCAACAATTAAAGGTCCCATATAGTATAAAGTGAGTTTTCCATGTGTTTGTGATTATAAAGCAGGTCTAGGTTCTACATTAATACTGTGAAAGTATCAAAGCCTCAGTCCACAGAGAAATGCACACAGCTTGTATTCAGAAACTGAGCCTTAAAACAAGCTGTCAGGACTTCTGGAACTTTGTGATGTCACAACAAAGCAGTCACTGCTCTCAGCCATGTCCCAACTCCAGCCCACCTGGACCCACCATCCAGCCTTGTAGGATTTGGTTTCTCTGAGTGTTTATGTGAGTGAAAAGTGTGAAATCTGCAACATTTTCATTTGATCACTGAGAAAACAGCCAATCCGGCTCTGAGCCTCTCTTCTGATTGGCTCACTGACCTTGTTACTAGAGCTACAGAAGCCTGAGAGAGGAGATGTAAAACTACACTGAGATGGTTGTCTGTTCTTAAAACCACAAATATATCTTCCTCTGGATATCAACACTTCAATTAAATGTAAAATATGGGATTTTATAGAGTGGCTCTTTTTGGTAAACTTCCATGGAAATTTAATTTAGTTGTAAATTTGCTGATTAACTTGATTAACTGATAAGTCTATAAAAAATGAAATAAAAAAATTTGCATTATTTCACATTCCCTTTTAACGTTTTGATGAGGATGGTTTGAAAATGATGAATTTATGATTCACATTATTTCCATACTCACAGCTCAGTAAGCCTTTGTGCTTTGTATGGAGGAATCTGCATTTGTTGTTCATCCACTTTTTTTCCTTGAACTTCTCACCTGTCTGTGTATTTGGCTGCCAACAGCCTGTTTACAGCGTCAGTGTTGTCGCACCACAGTGCAGCGCAGGTCAGACAACACAAACCTGACCCACATTCAGCCTCCCTCGTTTGGCTTGTGCCTCTGGGCTGGACTTCCTCCAGGGTTGACAGCCAACCCTCAGGGTACAAGTGTGATCCAGAAGTGGAAACACTGCACCTTTACCCTTAATTGTAACTGGCCTGCAGGAGCTTCAGAGCAGAGGCGCTGAGGCAAGTCAGAGGCAGGCGGGCTGTGGCGGTAGTTAATCAACTGTTCAGAGAGAAGCTGGGGCATTCCTCAGGTTTTTGATAAACTACACGGTCTTTGTTAGTCTCTACGTTACACCTGCTGCAATTTAAATTCAATTAAATATGCAAACATTATAAAGTCTTACAAATCTGGTGTTTCCCATATAACAGATTTAAATTGCTTCCTAACTCATAAATACATGAATGGGTGATCATCAGCACTGTAAGAAATACAAACAGAAAAAACTCAGGTTTATCAGTATTTATTTATCATTAAAACATATTAAAACATGAAAGCAAGAGCAAACAGTGCATCCCTCCTCTGGCCGGCAGACTGTTTGTCCTCTGCTGGATGCCTCCTGGTACTGCATCTGCATCACCATCTGCAGCTCTGCAAGGCCAAAGAAGGAAAAAGTTTGCAGCAGAGATTTTTAAACTGAAATGCTAAACTGAAATTTTCATCCAGTACAAGTTTCTAGATTTCTTTACTTTAAAGTAAATGAAACAAACCATTTTTATGACATAATGATGTTTCACATTGATGCGTGAATGATAAAGTGCAGGGAAACTAACATGGAAGTCATCCTGACGTCACCACAGTGCAGTTGCTGAGTCTTCTGCAGCTCTGGTATTTTATTAGACATCAGTCTTCATTTCACCTACAAAACAAGAACAAAAAAAAAAGTTATTCCACTGATCAAACAAAGGCCAGGAGGACCTAACTTGTAAAAATGAGAGAACTGAAGCTAAAAACAGCTAAAACAGTGAGGTATCCAGATTTTTTAAAGAGCAACAGTAAGTCCACTTTTTGAGTTCAGTTTCTTTATTAATCATTGTTTATTTATTATCCATTTATTCATATTCTATAATGAACTGATCCCAGGCCAATTTTGTAGTATCTAAAATTTTGTAAATTTTTCCACAGGAAAAAAAAAAAAAAAAAATCTAGTAATTGTGCCCAATATGGAAGAATTATGAGCAGAAAAATGTAGCAGTAACAGAAATACTGCCTCTACCGCTTGTAAGCTTGGAGTTTATTGTGGTGTGTTCTAGTAATTGTTGTTAACGTGCTCTCTCCCTTTGATTCATTCATATCCCCCGTTCTCTGACTCTGCAAACATCAAGCCACTGTAAAGTCAATAGGTGTCAAATGCATTTTTGAATTTGTTCAAGCTCAAACACAGCGTTAAGTTCCAACTGTTACTTGAAGACTGGACATTTCGAGATGCACCAGTGATTTTGCAAAATACACTGCATTTACAAACAATGTTATTTTAATAAAATTTAACATTATAACTCTTGAATTAGGCCCATTTTTACTAACTGCTGACTCTTACCGTGCTTAATCGATGTGGATTCTCAGCCTCCCTCCACTGGTCGAGGCTCCTGTGTTGAGAGACAAACAATGAGAGCCTGGCAGTGAACTGGTCAGCAGGTTTCAACTATTACTTTGTTTGTTTGTTATAAACACCATTATTGTTTTGAGGTCGCCACTTTTGAAAGACAAAATGACAGCCTGTGCATCTATGTGTATGTGTGTGTTTTGTATGGGCATGTGTTTGTGTGGGTGGGGAGTGGAATTTCAAATGAAAACTTTTTTATAAATTGTGAACAAAGGTTGTGATGTTATAATGTTGAACATGCATTACAAGTAAATAAGTTAATGTTTATGTCAGCGTGAGGTGAGGTACAAATATGTAGTATGACAAATTCACATACAGGTAGAGTTATAGAAAGGCATCTCGGCACACTGACATAGAGTCATTTGTTCTAAAACTGCAGAGAGGACGAGACAAATTCAGGACGACGACATTCACATCTGTTGCAATCCTATGAATTCTGTTACCAAGCCATGTGAAGCTGGACTTCAGACTGACACATCAGGGGTGTTACTGCGAAACCCCACGCAGAGCTGGGAGCTACAGAAGTTGGTCACTTTCAGTGCAGACTTTAGGCGGTGCCCTTTTAGATGAGGCCGTTAGAGGCCAAAAGGGTCGTTCTGGCATCACACTCAGACAGGACATAGAAAAGATTTTTAGCCAATCAGGATTGAGGATTTGGTTAGAAAATGGATCACAGTGCAGACAGATGCATCTCGAGAGCCTCCAGGGCTGGTTTCATGGCAGTGACTGAACACAGTGCAGTTTCCTCTTCATCAGAGCTCGTCAGAGCTTGTGAGAACCATAAAGTCCAGGTAGCACCATGGTCCTTTGCGGCTACAAGACAACTCCTACGTACAAGCAGTAAAAGGAGATGGCCACAGTCGTCATGTTCTGTACCTTTTCAACATAGCTGGCTGGTCACTGGCATGACAGGTCATTCAGGTGTAACAGACAGAGTGACAAATATGAGTGGTACTGCTCTGAGAGGAGAGAAGACAGAAAAGCAACAGACTCCAGCGCTTCTGCGAACTTTACTCCAAGAGGAAAAACTATGTCTCTTAGTTTTCATCTGACAAACCCATGACTGCCAGCAGGATGAGACACAATCAGCAGATACATGTTGATATATTTTTGGTGCGTGGTAGGTCTGTCTTAAAAACAACCACTGTTTAGATCAGGGGTTTGAGTTTTGTAACGACAGTTCCCAACAAGGTTTTGGCGATGGAAACAGGAAGTATGATGCTGCCAAGGATTCAGAGTTACACTGCAGGGTTGAACTCAGGCTCTCGTCTACATTTGGGCAAACTGCCACCATTAAAGTATGGTGAATTAACTATTGGCTGTTCTTGTTTACAATATACCCATCGATGTCCACACAACTGTTGCAGGATTGAAAAAAAACCTGAAAACATGATTCAAGTTCTTTCTTTCTCTGATTTCCAAGCTATTTTATGGAAATTTAAACACGATGGACATTAAAGGTGTGAGATCCTTTAGAAGCGCAAGTCACACTGAATCTAAGAATATGTGTTTCATTTCAGTGTGTTCAGATTTGACTGAACTATGATGCCAAGGAAGAGTGCGTATTTTAAACAAACTCCACGGTAATAGGATTTTGTTGCACAGCCACTGCTGCAGCTCAAACTGCTCAGCTTGGCGATAAATGGGCCAAAAAAAGGCAGGACAAGCTACGCCAACCTCAAGTTGTTTTCCAATCACTGGATTGACCGAATGCCTTCACCTCTGATTTAGACGTTTGCTCCATTTTAAAAAGTCTGGTTTAGTGATTAACAGTGGAGTTTTTGAGATGGCTGTGGCTGTTAGCGGGCTGATGATTACAGCCCTGCAACCAACTTTACTTGTGTTTCTTACCCATACAACACTCATCTATTATTTATTAAGTAATGCACTGGTGTAGTAGTCGGGCCATACTGTTGGGGAAAAAAAACAAAACAGGTAGTGTCGACACTTCAGGTGATAGAGAATCAATCCCCAGTTGATAGCTCATTATTCAACAGACAGAGGTTGTAAAGTAAAAAGAACTGAAAGTGAGAAAGTGAAGAAACAGATGAACTGAGGAAATCAGTCATTTTCAGTTTGAATTGAAATATTTCCATCCTTCAACAGAAAGATTAAGTCCACACCAAATGCCATCTATACAGACACACAAAGTCAGAGGTTAAAGTGCAACAAACTGCACTGAGCACTGGATGAAAACATGTCTGACAAAGATTTTCATTTTCTACCATCCCGCCCAGAATAACCCAAGCAGCATGTGACTGGTTTCACTTCAAAACCGCAGACGTCCCAACCCAGTACCACAAAAATTAATGATTATAGTTTCAGAGACATTTTACAGACAGAGAAAAGGAGTCAGGAATAGTGATAACAGTGCTGCTGATGTTTACACTACTCACTGGCAAACACATTTTGCACAGTTTGTATGACTTTAATAACTGGTTATGCTACTGTGGTTCACACTACAACTAGGGATGTGTGAAAAAACAGTTACCTTCTCTAGTTGGTTCAACTCATAATATTTTAAGTACAACACCTGTTAACTGTTGCATCTAAGACATTGCACAGCTGTTGCATGTTGTGAACAAGCAAGGTGGAGAGTGGGACAGATGGCAGCTCGTACAACCCGCACGGTTTGGCAGTATTTTGGTCTAGAAAATGAAAACATTGCATGTAGGTTGTTTCAGAATAAAGTGACATATAACCACTCCAGAACAATGCATAACCACATTCAGCACAGGCATGTGGACGTGCAAGGTAAGAAGGCTGCTGGTGCTAGCACTGCTAACATTAGCCACACTCAGCAACCAATGTCATTGTTGCCTGCCGACATTGAGATCCTGATTAAACTGTGGTCAATTTGACCATTTTCTGATTGCCTGCTTACTTAAAGACTAGTTGAGTACTATGTAAATTAAAATCTCCATTTAATTAGCTGGGAAATTAGTTGTTAAAACCATCCCCAACTAGAACTACTACACATTTTATATATGAAAAACTAAAACTAAGTCCTTAGACATTTATGCTATTGTTTCTGAAGGGGCAATAAGCTGTCAAATGTAGTTATTGCAAGTTATTGCAGGAACCAAACCAGACTTTATTTCTGCACCGTGTCTTGATCTGACACAGCACCGTTGGACAGTTTAGATGTAAAACATGCTCAAAGATGGAACCACTCACAGAGCTTTCCAACAGTGGAAAATACCATCACATGGACTTTGTGTTTGACCCAAACCCTTTTCTGTTTGCTGGTATGCAATGGTCCATGTCCACTGCTGATCGCCAACAGGTTCACTGTTCAGTTGGTTTTAATACTTGCAATGCCAAAAAATAAAAACAGGACAGTTCCTCTTAACCTCCAGATTTTGCTAAATAAGACAAGCGTGTCAAGCCTCAGCACTGTATTGCACACATCTGCGTTTTGAAACTGTGGTGTTGAACCAGTGACTCAGCCGTCCAATCAGTTGTTTTCATGCATACATACAGAGAAGCCAAAGTACTACAACCACACACACACATACACTGCACAGGCTATAATGCTTTGCTACACCCACACACAGAAAGGTTGAAGATCAGAGATCTGCACTGTGATGCCATTCTTTGTAAGTGTGATGCCAGAAGCCCTGTTAATGTCACTGAGCAGTGACATGGGAAAGAAGAGTTACGTTATAGGAGAACTATGCATCTTGTATTATAAACATGGATGGGACACTTACCTTACGTGTTCAGCTGATCTGTGTAAGCATACCTCTGGCTGCAGTGCAAACAAGTCCAGGCTTTACTGTCCACTGACTTCTGCAGAACTACTCATCGTCATTGTAACCCAACTGCAGAGTAGAGCCTCTACTGTGGACTGGGGCAGCCTGTCTCTGACAAGCTGGCTGACAGCAGCTAACACACCTCACATTTACCCAAAGACATAAAATACACACACGCGCACACACACAACATGCCATCCTCTCTTCAACCGTAAGGTGCATGGGACTTCCTACCTCAGGTAGGTTGGTGAATAAAGGCGCTTGGTCAGATACACAAGTGTACTTTGTGCCGACAGCTTTGAGATAGTGAATTTTTCACAGAAGAGGACTAATATATGGGGGAGGGGGGCTTGAGGCCTTTGAACAACTCTGGACAAAGAACTTCTTTTTATGAATGTCAGTGCCAAAGCTTTGGTTTCAAATTTTATTCCAATGATACAACTCAAAATATGTTGGTAACAAGGGACATTCGTGTTTTAGACATCTGTAATTGATGTTGCCATTAAATAGATTTTGACTAACTTCTGTTTAAGATTGTCTTTGGTTTCACTGTTTACCCCAATGACACAAAGTCAAAATGTGCAGGAGATAGGAGACATCATACTGAATCTCTCGAATGTAGTGACTCTACAGTCTATTAAATGTGCTTGGCACTACCTTAAATAAATCTTGACTCAGAACCTCTATTGAAGTGTCAAAGCTTAGATTTCAATAATTTCCACAATGCGTTGAAAAAAGGGGACGTACCGTTTCAAACTTTGTAATAGAGTTACTGTGGAGTCTGTTAAAGGTAGAGTAGGCGATTCTAATCTCAAATACACACTATCAAATTCAGTGAGCATCTCATTGTCTGCCAACTGTCTGTTCTGTATCTGCGCTGTGTTCATAGACAGCCGAGGTCCTGTAAATAGGATATAAACAAAGTGGTTGACTGACAATTCCAGCCAATGAGCAACAGGGGCAATCATGCTCGTGCACAGGACAAGAGAAAGAAGAAAAGGGGACATGGGGGGAAAGGGGCACTGGGAGCCAGAGGCAGTACATGCTTAAGGATAGTGTCAATTTAAGGATTACCAGGGGAAGGAGAAGGAACCTTTCTGTTGCCACCACACTGTGTGGCGTTCTGAATGGGATTAGGGTTAGCTTAACCCTACATGAGAGACTGGTGGCAATGTTAATGCGAGTGCATGGCAGTGTATACTAATCGCATTCTCAAGGACAGATGGTTAAGGAACAGCCACAGAGGATAAGGTCAGAAGAACAAAAATTTTAAAAAGAAAAGAGCTTTGTTAACATCGGCGAGGCTTTCCAATGGCGGACTGCGCAATGGAGTAGGGAAGAAATTCAGCCCTGGATTTATCCACTAGGACCAGCCTGCAACCCAAATGACAGGCACACAGAGAAGGCCGGGACAGTAACTTTATGGATTTTTTGGATGGCCCACTGCTGCAGTGGCCAACCAGGTTTTGTCCCAATGGTGCAGATAGCCAGTCCAACTATGGTGGAGAGACCTCCGGAAGTTGAAAGGTAAGAAGACAGATGCAGAGGCTGGTCAGTGCTTAACATTAGTCTTGCTATGTTTCACGGAGCCAATAGGTCAGTATTGTTTTTTCCCCATTTGCTATGGTTTTTGATAGCCAACCCCAAGTGGTTAGTTAGAAAGCAGGTACCAGTGTCACATTTGTGTGTTCAATGATGAAATGCGTTCGAAATGCTGGGCTCGGTAACGTTCCCTTCCTTGTTAGCTTAGCTACAAACCTTTGTTCCTCTTTTGTCACTGTAGTTTTATAAAAACAATCTTAACTAACTCCCATTAGTCATACCCCATTTTGTTGAAGTGCATATAATTTGTTTGATGATATTCCAAGGTTTGTTTTGCCTCAGCTATGAGAGAGAATCCACTTCCACACCGTATAAAACGCTCTGGATTGCACTATTGTGTTGTCAGGGATGGAGGGTGGGGGTGGGGGGGGGGTTCTGAAGGAGAACTGATGGGAGGTTGCATTTGTTTTTGCTGTTGAGTTCAAATATCAACAGTCTTTTCAAGCATCGCATACTCCACCTTTAAGCGTGCGTCATACTTTTACTTTTCTTGTGTCTAAGAACCTTTAGACAAATCTTGACTACAAGCCTCTCATAAAAACTGTTAATCTCAGAGCTTTGGTTACTGTAATCCTTTCAGACATGGAATATAAATGATTACTGGCTTTGTTTATTGGGTGAATTGTAGGTGAATGTTCCTCATGGTTTCATTTAAACAGTACAGGATTGTTATGGAAAGAGCAATGGCTTGTGAATGATGTTTGGCATCCAACACGTGAGATTAGACAGAACAGAAAGTTGTGAAGAACAGCAGCTTTCCTTAAATTGCCTGGTTATCTCGTCCTCGGTACACAGACTTGGTGTTGGACCAAATTCCAGCCATTTTTACAAGCTACTTTCGCTTGTGATGTTGTCAAAAGAACTTAAAAACAATTCTTCTTTCCGCGTAGGGATTACGTTGCAGCTTTTTAAACATCACTTCCTAGGCTGTATGGACTGGTAAACACAATGTGAACACTTATCCATCAATGTGACTGCATTCAGGGGTGTATGTCTGAAAGGGGCTCATTTTTACTCCAATAATGCAAAGTCAAAACGTGCTGGCAATGAGGGACATGTCTGTTCTGAACCCCTGTTATGAACCTCAGTTCAATCTTCTTTACTTGTGCAAAAGAATGGCACTATGTTAAAATCTTACAACTTTCTACGCTGTAGTCCAAGCCATAGAGCCACTGCCTAACACAATGATTGTAATTTCCTCAAAAACAGGTGCTATTTGGTCCTTGAGATGGATAGAGGTTCCTTCTTAAATCCGCTCTGAAAGAAACTACATACAGCTTCAGCTGAATGTATAAATTGCTAACTCTGCAGTTACCACTGACTTTGAATTTCTTGGTTTGGAAACTTCCTTCTCATAGTCCAACACCTTTATAGACGGTCAAACCTGTTAAAGAAAAACAAATGGTACACAACACCAACAGACAGACATAACATTACAGGTTTTAAAATTTACACTTCAGTCCAATTGTATTCCCAAATCCACCTGAGTATTTGTTGTCCTGTTTTGTAGGACGCTGTCCAGATGCTGTGTGGAGAAGGAGAACTCATTAAATTGTTTCTTTTTAAACACTAGAAAAACCCTAATTTAACCTGACACCAATACAAAACCTAATTTAAAATGTTTATTTTGACTTTACCTATTTACTTAACCACAACTGCCATTATGACTTTACTACACACCAAATTATATTACATAAGTAATATAACATCTATATTTTTCACACTTATGGTAGTAAAAATAGGTAATTATCTTACCTACTTCAAAGTATTGAGTATCATTTACCTTTTCCCTCTGATTTTCCATTTGCTTCAAGGGGATATATTTTAATAAAAATAATCCAGTTAAACATCCAAATACTGTCCATAAAGTTGGTCACCAGAAAGGATCTTAGTGTTTACAAAAGCTCTGTAATGGCAAAAAATCTCCTCGTCCATCATGATAATGTGAGAAAATGCTCCTTCAGGAGTAAAGCATCAAATTCCTTATTGGTTTTTCATTAACTTGATTTCCATTACATTATTTTATGAAGAAAAATAAACATACATTACTAGAGGCCATCTACAGAATATGAAGTCTTGATAAAAATCCCCAGTAAGCAGTCATAATGTTGCATGAACGGTTTTAGGTGGAGATATGAAAAATAACAAATACACTGTCACCTGTCTACAAATGCAGGAGCTGTGAACAGGAGCCAGAAGAAATTTCGCACCTGAAACTACAGAAACAGTCTGCTCTCAAAGGTTTTGTGAAAGTAATGACTCAAATCTGCTATCAATAAAATTAACAGAAAAAGTAACAGAAACACAAAGTGTTAAAACTTACTTATCCACATCATTTGATAAAAGATGTAAATACTCACGTTTTAGCCACAAGAGCAGAATATAGTTTTCTATGAACCAAGATCAAACATTTGTGCATCTGATATTACCCAAAATCCATTAAGTTGCAACTTTAAGACAATTGTGTTCTTGCATGTTTGCTAGAGTAATGGTTCTATCTACAGGTTTCGCAGGAGTCTTTTCATACAGTAGGAAAGCCAAGTGGCCAAATCTGCATTGTGACCTTAGTGTCAATATGTACTACACTGATCCACGAGTCAAAATGTGTTGATGACAAATGGCTTCATGCTCCAAACCTCTGTGCATAGTTGCTTTGTATTGTTTTGTACAGTGTAAGCTGAACTTTGCTAACTCAGGAAATTTGCACATGTCCATTGTTTAGGTTATTTTGCACAAGTATTCACGAGTCCACGCTATACAGCCACAAATTCCTCCACAGTCCACAATCTTTAAAGCTGGTCAAACCTGTTAAAGAAAAAATGTACATAACACAAACACACGCAACAGTTCAGGTGTACACTCCATGATATCCAACAGCATTACCAAATTCTCCAAAGTATCTGTAGTCCTCTGTTTTGAAGCCATAACAGATCTGTTTTGAAGGGTTCTCAGATGCTACACAAAGAAGCAAGATTTATTTGGGATACTTTTTATAAGCAAGTAAAAATTCGTAAATATCATAATATTAATAGTTATTATGTAGGGTGCATTATCATACTATGCACAACTGCTCTAGGATGGGTTGATTGCATTTACAGGTCCAAATGTTGTCAGCCATTGGACAGAAAATGTTCACAAACGAGGACTATGCAAGTGACCCCAAAGCTAGGGAAGAAAGCCACTTACTGTTCATCTTGAAAATGAGCAAGAGTAGCATGGAGGATAAATATGACCAAGGTTTAAGCCTCTCAAACTACTGTCAGAAACTGACAGCAGGAGCCATTAGGATCAAAAGTAATGTCACTGTCAAGTTCTGCAAACTATGTCTGGCTCTGCTTTATCTCTCAACACATTTTCATCACAGAAAATTCAGATAAATGTAACAATTAAGGTAAATGAAATGTGCTTAGTCTCAACAGTTAACTTACTGTTTAGGTCCAAACCCACCTATGTAGTATATGCTATGTAACTATGAAAAATGCGTGCTAAGGCAAGTCAGGGAATGGAGGAATGATGGCGTAATACCTCCAACAGGTACTGAAATTGTTCCTTGTGGAGGGGTCAGAGTGGGCTGCAGAATGAATCTCAAATGCAAAGTGACAATAATAAGGATGGTTAAAACTTTTTTCTGCTGTGTTATGAGCAGAGTTTGACACTGGAAGTTTCCATTCATCTGCTAAAGGCGGAGAGTTTGTGCTTATCTTGAATGGGAATATGAAAAGGATTTTGTGATATCACAACTGAAAATGTGATGTTACATAAGAATAATTAACTAGGTAACTGAATCTCTCTTAAAACATGCCTGAAGATAACCTTCATCAAAGGCATTAAATTAAATGTTTTGTTCTTTCCTCGCAGCTTTCTCTAAAGAACGGTCGAGATTAAACATGTTAAAGCTTGTGACTTTCAATGCTCTACTGCCTAGTTAGAAGGCAGGCAGTATAGGTGAGCAATTATTGAGTTACCCAGACTGAAGGCTATGAAATTCTTTTCTTTTGTGGGCTCTTGCTACTTGTAATATTTTCATAGATGACATTAATACCACTATTAAGACCTATTTAAATGTAAACCAGTTCATGATAACAGCCATGGGGATTTGTTGTCCAAGGCTGACCCAACAGTAAGTCCAAAATCAGAACTGGGGAAAAAACTAACTCAAAGTGCTGTGGTGCTCAGCTGTGTGTTAGTAACACACTGTGGTTTATCTGTTACCAACAGCAGCTGCAGAGGATGCTGAGAGAACTGTTTTCAGCCATAGGGCTGATTTATGCCGTCATCACTGGAGAATGTATCTGAGTATAATGTATCTTCATGTATCTAATACATGAAATAAGAATTCAATGTAAAAGCTTATTGATTATTAACAAATACAACTGGTCAGACCTCCTTGGATTTAAGAGGAGACTCACAAATTTGAGAATGTGAAACTTCAGCATGTCTTGGCATTAAAGAGTGGAAAAGGAGCAGTAGAAACGGGCTGTAAATTCCAGTACGAGTATTATACCATATAATTTCATAATTCTGTGAGAGAATGGTCAAGAACTCTGAAGGTCACTTGTTGACCTCCAGGAGAGGTGTCAGGCATAAGTGTAATAATTCTGAAAGCTAGTGTACATGATTGAGACTCTGGAAGACTCTTTTCAGTGAAATAATGCTGATGTAGGTTTAGGATTTTTATTTTATTTTTTTTTAAAAACAATGTTAGTTATTTTTGCTGACTTTCATATATTACACAAGACGTAAAAATAAGTTGTCGCTATGTCCCCTGTCTCCGAGGGGAGACAGGGAACAAAGACAGAAGAACTGTAATACCTTTGTTTCAGTTTCTGTTGGTCCTCATGTTTTCAAAACTGACCACCATACATGATAACATAAGTCCAGCTGGGCTCCCTTGCCAGTCCTGCAAAGGTAAATATTTTGACTATGGTATGGACATTAGATCCAGATGTGATTTCAGGCCAGTTCCTTCAGCAAAGACTTCCTTCTGTGTTCCTTTTACACACCTACTCTGTAGACCTCTGATGTACCTTTAAGTCCACTACTGAAACAGACTACGTTTACATGCAGGTTTATAAAGGATAATCTGCCTTACTCTAACATCCAAACTAACATCCACGCAGCTGTTAATATGTTTATACTGTAGCCACCTAGAGGAATGAGATTATGGTCATTTTATTTACTTAACCACAACTGCCATCATACTTTAATACATGGCCAGCACCTACAAACTGCAACTCTTTTGCACAGTAGCTGATTTTTTACACCAATGTAACCATAAAAAGTGAGTTTAAATGCTTCTTTATGTCCAATAACACATGATTAAGAGAAATACAAACAACAACAACTGGGCCATCAAAGGCCTGATG
The DNA here is from genome assembly GCF_046630095.1 of Trachinotus anak. Lineage (NCBI taxonomy): Eukaryota > Metazoa > Chordata > Actinopteri > Carangiformes > Carangidae > Trachinotus > Trachinotus anak. Next base: position 21,392,084 of record NW_027273867.1, on the reverse strand, counting down.
AAGTAGCTCAGTAGTGGGTTGTTGTTTATATAAATGGTCGTGATCTCATTACAATTTGAAAACTATAATCAGTCTTCTCAGAAGGTGGCAACTCTAACTGTAAGTGCAGTTTGTCGACTGTGGGTTGCTGTGATCCTTCAAAATATTAGACTGCATGTAAACATAGTCAATAATCCCAGGCTGAGAACATGCACACAAGACACACACGAATGTCGACTGTGTGTTAGCGACAGGGCCAATGCCCGTCCACTTGATAACCTACAACCACACACTATACCACAGGCTTCTTAAAGGTTCTATGTGTAGTATTTCTGCTTTCCTGGAGCATTGCTGTAAAAGCAGAGTGACTTAATGACACGTTAAACAGTGTTTGGCCTGGAAATGCTAAGATGCATATTAAAAATATATAATAAATTGAGCCCCATGTACAATACAATCATAAGTGCCGGATGCTGCCTGGTCTACAGACATCTTAGCACATGCTAACAGTCTCCACTTAACTACCACTTAATTTGATGGGAAGTAGAATGAAGAAGAAAAAGGACGAGGTGGAGCATTTGCAATGAGTATCCCCTTCAGGAAGGGCATTTTTTAAAATTGCGTTATGCACATCACTTAATGAAAAGGTCAGGAGTGTGGCAGAGATAACACATAAACCCTTTAAGACCTAAAGTGGCAGATGTATCCACATCATTTTATTTGTGCAAACAACCAGTTGGTTTGCTTTTGGAACGCAATGTACGTTTCAGCTTTTAGGAATAAACGTTAAAGGTTTGTCCTGATGGAACCAGTTTATCTTTATTATAGTACATGCTTTGACTGCAAATGTATGGCACAAAACACAGCCATAAAAAGTTGAGAAAAATGTTACAATTATCACTTCACGACGACTCACAGAGCATAATACATCTATAAAAGAAAATTGTACATGGGTCAGAAAGAACTAACGGGTCACACGAGGATGATGACCTACCTTTCCAATCTAATGACAACACAAAATAAAAAATGAAAATATTGTCTTTGTAGTAAAATGAGCAAATTGTCAGGCTAAACTGTAGCAACAATTTAAACTTAAATACAAGAAATACGACTCAACATGTTCGTTTTGAAGAATCTATACAAAGTTTGCTGCTGGGAGCATCAAAGAGCAGCGCTTAAAAACGGGGTTTCTTAACAGGACCATCAAACTCCTCACGGACCCTGCCGTACCCAGGGTTACCAGGACCCATTCCCCTAGGACCGCCCTGGGCAAAGCGCTCGTTGCGCTGTGGGGGTCAATTTGCCAGGGAGGTGGACAGAAAGGTGGGGAATAAGGTATGGAATCGGGTCAGTGCGCAAGCACACAGTTCATGTCCATATGGAGGTGTGCAAAAGGTATGGCAATAGAAGTGGTTTGTTTTATATTGTGAGCAGATTTACAACACAACCAGCAGGAGACACATCCGAAGAAACGGTTCGTTCCAATATGAAGATCCACAGGTGCCACAGGTTACATACGGAAAAGGAAGAGAGGGTAATGCTTTCGTTAGTCAGTGCCTACCTAGTATGGTCCCTCCAGTGCATGCCAACACTAAGTCACTATTAACCACTAAGTCCTTCGTGGTTATCAGGTCTAGCATTTGTAAATGCTGACGTTTACCTCTTCATCTTCATGACCTTTAAATATGGCAACAGATACTTGGCTAAATCTCTTGATAGTGGTATTTACATAATACACATTATTGATATATGTATCAATCTATAAATTATAAGATAAATAATAAAAGATAAATGGAGAGAAATTATACAGCATTCCTTTTTTGCAGACCAAATTAGACATTTGGTAAAAAAGGGCTGTGAAATTAGATGCCACCATACAAATTGTAAATTGAGAGTTCAAAGATTTCCTTAACAGAAATGGCACTGCACTGATAAAATACTTAAATAATGGTCCCATACGTAACCAGAATCTGAAGTACAGGGACTGCACCAAATATATATGTAGAATAATGGCACTTGGGCACAATAAAATGTCAATATTGTACAAGACATTCAGCTCAATCATTTTTCCAACAAAAAAGCAATTTGTTAAATCAAAATTCACTTCATATGCCAGTTCAGACGAGTTCTGTGAAACTAGAATAGCATGAGAAGAAGTGAATGACAGAGGCCAAAAATCCAACAGAGGAGAAAGACTTCGATTTTCAACACAAAGCTTCAATGGACTATTAAAGTAAGGACAGAACATATAATGTAATGTAGTGCAACTGTAGAATATGAATGTTTTGAACTGGATCTACCCAACATTAATCTTCACAGCCTACTTAATTATCAGATACTTATACTGAGCTTCACTTTTAGGTGCGACTATTAAATTGCAGTGTGTAACACTTCATGCAACTTGATGGTTTGAGAAGTCGTTGCACTGCCAACATCAACACTGCTGACAAACTTGAACCTGAAAACCAAGTATTAAGTATAAGAAAATCTTTCCTATAATCACTTTAAAGGCAAATTGTGCCTTAAATCCAAAGCAAGACTAAAGAATTAGGCCAAACGAATATTTGCACAAGTAAAAAAAAGTCTGATATATCAGAAGCTCCGAATGTACAGCACACTGTCTGTCAAATACAAAACCTAGTGCAATAAGTTGCAGCATATGCAAGCTTTTATGTAGAAGAGCAAAGGCTGCTCTACAGTTAAGTATTCTGGAAATGCTTTTCACTCAGGCCTTATGATGTTAACACACATTTAGAGGCTCTTTCTGTCAACTGTAACCTGGAAATAAATGTAACACCTAGAACCTGATTGGTACTACAATTCTGCCAGAAGCACAGATATCAGGTTTGGTCCACTATTCACCAATATCATCCTAAACACAAAGTCACAAGGCTGCGCCTGCCCCACCAAGTAATCCTGCTATAGTATGCCATTTGGACTACTCGGTTCAAGATTTGATGCCTTATACCATCAGCCTGCACTAAAAGCTTCATAAATGCTCAGTTGTTAAAAAAGAGGTTGATGAGAAGGAAAAGGCTGCTGGTCCAGAAAATGAACTACACCCCTACTGTAGTTCTTTCATTGACTTGTAACACAAAAGAAGCTATACACAGGATTTCACACTGCCACCCAAAAATACACAGAGCCTGTTCATATACATCTTAATTTCTTCTCATGACAGATGATGCGCAAAACTGCTGCCACAGTATGAAAAGTGTGATTTAAAACTGGATAAGCATGCTGTCAAAAGTTGAGGGGGAAAAAAACACTGGTAGATGCCACTCTGCCCGCAGTCAAGAAAACGTGCCTGTCCAGCTCACATGAGACAGGGCTTGCAATGTCAGTCCACTACACAAACGGTGTGGTACGAGTGAGAAGAGCCACTGAAGTCTGTCTACAGCTATCAAAGAGCACACTGGAGAGAAATTTCTTTTCATTTAGTGCAGGCTGACGGTTTCTTTGCGAGAACACAGTAAGGCTTGGGTGAACATAACTGAGGGGGCTTGGCGTGCCACTGAAAGAAATCCTACGAAGCAGGCAGCATATCTGTCACATTCAACAAGCAACCCGAAAACGGCTGTGACACAAATCATTCACATTCTCCCCTCCTGCCTGGCCAATCGGCTTCTATATTTACAATCAGCTGGGGGTCTTTCCAACAGAAAGGAAAGCCGAGCACAAACTACATTAACTACTGATCTTCCCAAAAGTGGGATACATTACCATTTCGTTGCCCATCAAGCCTCCTGGGGATGGTCCCATTCCCTGCTGCCCCTCAAAGCCCATTCCACCCATGGGGAACTTCTGGTTGGATGCTCCAAAGGGCATATCTAACAGAAACATGACACCAAGTCAAGCACACATACTGCATTTGAAATAAACATGTCAGATGACTCCTGATGCAGCCTGTTGACAGCAAAGCTGACACGGTATGATTAGTCAAAATATTAATGTAAATGTTAAATTTCAAAAGGAATCACAACCTTGTAAAAAGGGAAGTTAACTTGGTTCATAAATTTGGGTTTTTAACTGAAAGTGATTTAAGAGATTTTGATAAAATTTTATGGTCATGTAGCAGGCTTAAGACCATTTTGTTCAACTGTACCATCTTAAACTGAGAGGCATTTATATCATTTAGTCATTGATCATAGATAATTACAAAGATATATATGAAATGTAGCATGCTCATGGTGCCTTATAAGTTTTTTGTTTTATTTCTATCATCATAATTTCAGGGAAACAACAGAGAAAAATCGATAACTTACCACCCATGCCCAAAGCTCCACCGGAACCCATTCTCATTTCCCTGTCCCTCTGTAATAAAAAGTCAAAAACAAGAGAAAAAACGTCAAACAACGCAAATACTGATGAAGTATCTCATTTCAATACATATATGTATATTTTTGTATTCTAAGGCAAAATTTAACTCACATCCATGAAGTTGCCCATCCTGTAGTTCTCCTCACGCTGGCGGCGCATCTGTTCCTCCATCTCCCTCTTACGAAGCATCTCCTCCTCACGTCTGCGTCGCTCCTCCTCTTGTCTGTTTTAAAAAACAGGAAACATACAATCACTCATGATCTAGATCTGATCCAAGTTTGGACTCTTATTACAAAAAGACAGCAACAGCCAAAAATTCCTCATCGGATCAGTGTAACAGAGCTTGTGTATGAGAGGACGCCTGGCACGACTACCTTCAGTCTCAATCGACAACCAAACAGAATTCTACCCAATAAATACCTGAGCTGCATCTCCTTCCTCTTTTGCATCTCCTGACTGTGCAACTCCTCCATGCGCCGCAGTTCCTCCTGTCGCCTCAGCAGATCTGCAGGGATACATGAAACCATATGAGTGTCATGCAGCTTTTCTGGTGATAAGACCTTCTTTTCTTTCTTCCAAGCTGACAACATTACCGCTACACATACCTTGTCGGAGCAGATTGGCCTGATGCTCGTGGTAAGCATCCTCCATCTCGCTCTCCAGCTTCTCGCGGGCCTCGCGCATGTTCTTCTCCACCTGCTGCCTCTGCTGCTTCTCCATCTCATCGAGAGACTTCCACCGCTTGGAGTACTCAAATTCAAAAGTGCCTGGACGAGCAAAGCGCGGAGGTTCCTCTCGCTCTCTGTACACACAAAACACAATACATAAAGTTTTATCACCTGCAGTGCTGTACTGAAATAACAATTACATGACTTTATTTCCATGAACATTAAAGACACAGAATCAGTCGAACCCGTGGGCTCCTGACAAATGAAAACCATCTTACAAAAGGAGAAAATTGACATTGTTATGTTCACAAATTGACGTGTGAAAAATGTTTTTCAGGTCAGTGAGAAACAAATGCCTGAACAGGAAACACAAACCCCAAACCCCTTTAACCTGGACAAATACTACAACACCTAAATCTTTTGAAAATGGTCATATTTTGATTTCAGACTTTTATTAGTGGTCAGCTGTATATTTTATGGGTACCTGCGCCTATTGTCAGGCATGATCCTACCCCCTCCTGACCTTAATTCACATTAACATCTGCCACTCCATACCGAATATTGATCTTTCACAGCTGCAATCCCTGAACTACCCCACCCTCCCCCCATGTCCACATCACACCATCTGCTGCTTGGAGAAGCACTGGAGAGTAAAGGAGACCATATTCAACTCAAAATCAAAACATACTTATTTATCCTGACGAGGACAAATGTATGTTGTGAACATGTTATCTTACGCTTGATATCTGGGGTTCTTCTGTGCCAGTTTCTCTGGAAGACCGTCTTCATCATCAAACTGCTCCAGAGGCTCAACAATAACAGGCCGGGGTGACCTGAATGTCGTGAAACAATCAAAGAAAGACAAATAAGCAAGGGTTTCAAGCATTTTTAAGGACATAGACTGGAACATTATGAGTAATGCAATGTCTGTTTTTAGAAGTCCAACTTTACTTACGTGGTGAGCAGGAAGACACCCTCATTGCATCTATCCAAGGCTTTTCTGGCTGCGGGTTTGGAGGCAAACTCAACAATACCCCTGCCTGTGGAGCGCCCACGATCATCTACGATGACAATGGCCCTCTCAACCATCCCAAACTGTGAGAAAGCTTCTTCCAGGAGTTCATTGGAGACAAACGGTGACAGATTCTTCACAGACAGAGCTGCAGAGTGTGTGGCAAATCGGACACGCAGAGGTCTGCCTTTCATTGGCGTGTCGTCCAGTTCTGCCTTTGCTATCTCTGCAAGTGCACGGGACTCCTGCAAGAAAATGTAACATAACTATTAAGGTATGTGCAGGCTAATGTCTTATTATAATAGTATTTACTCCAGCACAATCACAACTGATAACTTATATTTCTTAGCACCATGAGTATATAGCATGCTTAATGGGATGTCTTACCAATCGGATGAAACCAAAGCCTTTGCCTTTGTTGATGAAGACCTCGCTGGGCTCTCCATATTTTGCAAAAAGCTTCTTGAATTGCTCCTCTGTGATGTCGCTGGGCAGGTTACCGATGAACAGACGACACCGCTGTGTGTATGTCTTCTCACCGGGTTTTAACAGCATGGACAGCGTTGCCCTAAACCCCTCCTGATTGACAATAACAGTATGGATTGAAACTCTCAAGTCACTGTGCAAAACCAAATAATACAAATATAGGTTAGCTAGGACGGTTATAAACACTAGCAGAGAATTCACGTAATACTAGTAAGTCCAAGAATATTAAGTAGTTGTGCTTGCGTTCACGTTACCATTGTATTGAAAAGTAAATAACGTCTTATATTACCTATCATTTCACCATTCACTCGCCCATCCCCCACATGTGCTCGAAGAAGAAAACAAACTTGATCTATATTTTCTGAAGTAAATTATCAGTCAATTGTGGTCCACAAAATGAGTCAAGTCAGCCAGTGAAAACTGGCGCAAAACAAACACTATTTGAGTGTCACTTTTTTTGTTTCACCGGAGCATAATTCGCTTTATGTGACTGTAGTTTTTGGACAAGATGGCGGACGGCTAAAGCGAGTCAAGTGTGGTGCGCACGATTTCAATCGCAGCCAGTGCCGCCATAGGTTGAGGCAGACGACTGGGCTAAAGCTCAATCACCGTGAAGGGAATGCACTGTAACTCCGCTCACCCCGGCTGGACAGCGTTTCAAATCAATCGCACTCTTAGCCGTGCTGACTGGACTAGCACTAGCTAACAACAATGACCGTCGACGCCATAAACTCCGGTAGAAAAAGTTATAATAACACCGACCTGTGACTGGCTCTCGCCTGACTCCGCTGCATTGGTGTTCATGCCCCTTTTCTCCGGCTCCACTCTAGACTTCATGGGCGGAGGTCCTGTCCTCTGGCCTTGTTGGGGGCCTGTCTTCTGGCCTTGCTGGGGGCCTGTTTTCTGGCCTTGCTGTGGCCCGGCCTTCGGGCTCGGGTGTGGGGGCTGCTTCTGCTGCTGTCCGTTAGCGTTTCCCATCGGCGACTTCAGCTGCTGGTTCTGATTGTGGTTCTTGTTTGCCTGATTAGGTTGAGGGGAGGTCATGTTAGGTTTCGGTGGCGGGGACTGAATCTTCGGCTGAGGCACAGGGGTCGTCGGTTTCTGTTGGTCTGGCTGTTGCTGTACCGGTTTCTGCTGCTGCATCGGGCCTTTCATCGTGAGAGCCGGGCCGGGAGTCGGCGGAGGGATAATGGGCAGCGACTGGTTCTGTTGTGGCTTCTGGGGAGTCGTCTGTGGTCCATGATTAGGCGGTTTGTTGAAATTATTATTTGGCCCCCTCCGATTTTGGTTCTGATTTTGAAATGGATGGTTCCTGAAATTTGGGTTTCCCATTACTCCACCCCGCATCGGGCCGCCGGGGCCACCGCCTCTGCGTTGCTGGAAATGATTCATCCCAAGTCCACCGCGATTATTGTTAAATCGAGACATTGATTCTTATATCAGTGAAAACTATTATTAAAATACCAAAAAAAACCGTTAATGATTTTATGCGTCGCAGCCTCCTCCTGCCGGCGATTGCAGGTCGAACTTCTCAAAATGGCGACTAACGGTTGAGAAGAAAGGGGTCCTTCTTTCTCCGGCATCGTGGGAACCGCCCAGCGGCGTTCATTGGTCCGCTGCTCGGTGGGAGGAGCCAACAGAGCCCGTAGTCCCGGTTCGCTTCTGAACCTAATGAGGAGGGGACTATAAAATTACCATAAACCATAAAATGTGGTTTTTCCATGCAGAGTTTTAAAGTTTCAAAAATCTTTTTATTGGCCCCCTATGTACATCATAGCTAGAAACCACTATACAGCTGCAATAATTAATTTGTTGGTTAATGTATATGGAGAGAGAGAGAGAGAGAGACATAATATTATACTTATTATTATACACTGAATGATGAAAGTAATAAAAAAAAATAATTGTCAAACCTTTTAATAATGAAAGTAATTGTTGGTTGAAGCCTGACAGTTCTCCTATGATGGACTAATACTACAATGCCTGAGTATTCGGTATGTTAATTACATGACAGGAAAAATTTAAGCACTTTTTTGAGATTTAAAAAACAATGACTTGCTCCAATCTCTGTCATAAGACTTGGCAATATTAATTAAAGCACTGATTATAGCTTTTTCCATTAGAGGACATTTGTGTTTGCTGAATTGCACATTTTACAAATACGTTTTATGTCTATCTTTCACCAAGTGAATCCGTTGTCTGATATATATGAAGCTAGACAAAATGAAAGATGCTCAACTCAGATAGACGTTTTTTTTTTTTGTCATTTATTTCGCATACAGGTGTTTTGGAAACAAAATAAGTGGAGAGACCATGAGTCTCACCTCAACATGTTTTCTTAATGCTCACCATTAAAAACAGACACAAAAAAGGATGAGATGACAACAGTGACAAAACACAACAAACATAAGTCCAATAAACCAAAAAAAAAAAAAAAACATATAGAAAGTTACCAAAAGTAACCAATGACAACATACAACCCAGGAGAAAACACGAGACAGTGCGATGCCGTCACACACGGGGACATTTTTTTGGAATAATGAAAAAAAAGGTGAAGGTGTCAAAGAGGAGGAAAAATAAACTAAACACTGAGAAGCAAACAACGCAGGGCTGCATCAGTGACAGGAAAATAGGAAAGGACTCAAGGAGATAAAAGAGACATTCATTGATTTATCAGCAACAATGAAAACAGATGTCTTTTGTCCTTTTCCACTGTTTTTTTGTTTTAAAAATCAGGTTTGAGGATAGCAACATAGAACAGGTAATCATGAGGAGAGCAAAATTAACATTCACAAAGGGAAATGCAGAACACCTGATGTATACATTTTTAAGCACACGACTCCTCAGAGTTACACTCCTATGTCCAAAGATCACAAGTTGTTCAAGATTAAGTTTTTTATTTGTAAAATCACCCTTCAGTTATGTTGGAACAGCTTCTTGCCAAAGCCCTCCCAGTGTATAACCTTTTTTTTTTTTTTTTTTCGAACTATAATAGTGTTGGGTTTAACTTTAAATCTGACCTTTTATGTTCTATTAGTGGGTTACAGTTAAGTTGCCAAAGGAGGGAGCTGGTAAGGGAATATTTTCTTACATTTAAATGGTCTTTGCTAGTTTTAAACTCAAGACTGCTTTGGTGTCATGGAAGAAGACATGGAGGAAGCAGGTTTCTCCAGACTTCGAAACAACCAAACAACCCTGAAAATGAACTGGCACTAATGGGGAGGAGGCTGTTCATGGGGTGGGTGCAGCTGAAAGGGTAAAACTTGAGTGGAGGAAATGTTTGAAGATGACGTGTCGGTGGGAGGAACAGTGAAACGACTCATGGTGCGCAGTCTGTGTGGGTCTGCAACCGTCTGGAGTGATGCAGGTCATGCAACTCATACTGGTCATTCACCTGTAAGCCTACAGAAATCAACCGAGGTACGTTTACATTAAGAATCACATAACCAAAGCAGAAAGCGACTACTACCATGCAGTTGTGGAAGTTTTGTTAAAAAAAAAAACAAAAAAAACAGCACAAGGTGGCAAACGCACCAATTGATTAGTTTTCTTTTATTTCAACTGGAATTTCTTCACATAATTCAAGATATTTTATCACACTCATTAAAAAAGTAATGTGATGCCCCCATGAATGTTGATACTTCGGTGAAACGCGCCTCCTAGTTGGCCGATCAAGATTCAAGACCCGGACAGGCTGCAGCGCGCTGTCATGGGGTGGTGGAATGAAATGGATGGGTTGGTGGGAAACCAGCCGCTCCAGCTTTAAAACCAGCACTCACTGCACCTGAGTGGGAGTCCAGCACTGGAGAGAAGCTGCTTTCAGACCAGATTTAGCCTGGTGAAATTTACCCACCTGATGTAGCAAGAATCGGGAGGAGACAGAAAATAGCGGGGGTAGGGTTGAAAACATAAACTGTGGGAGCTAGCATGGTTAGTGGACAACAACAGCAGTGGACCAAGTTGTAAATTATATAGCATTTAACTGTCACTAAGCTCTGTCACTGTCCTTGCACTCACTACAGTCAGCCAGCAGCCCTTCCTCACTGCTGTTTGTATTATTTCCTGAATGAGAAGTCAATCCCAGCTTTTCTCTAAAAGTGGCTGCACACCGGACAGCCTTGAGATTTCGTGTCAAAGCTACATCAGATTCAACTCTACACAAAAAAAGGAAGCAGGTTTTGCCCTCTTTTACGTATGGAATTGAATGGGAAGCAAAATCCGGTATGACTGCGCCTTAGTATGGTCACAGACAGTATCAGCAAGGTGTTAACCCACTTATCTTTCTTTATTCTTATTTTCGTTTTTTCCCACCAAATGTCTCAAACCGACAGCAATGCTAGAGGGAAAGGTGTGGCAGTGGAAGCAGCGGAGTACGTGACAGCTGGAAAAAAAAAGGTTAGGATGAAGCAAAATGAGGTAAAAGTGGAGAGAAACTGAGGTGAAGGTGGAGGTGACAGACAGAGGCTGTTTAAATAAAACCAAAGGGAATGTATCGTGTGAATCAGTGTTTCTCCCTCCGAAGGCTAAGACTTGTGAGTGCGACCATTTGGTTACGTTATTATCAAATCAGTGTGTTTGACAAATCTGTTTTCACTGTGAGTGTTGTTGAACTGGACTGCATGAGAAGCACATGTTTTGTTAGAAGTGTGGATCAAATCAGTATTAGTAGATGTGTGTGTGTGTGTGTGTGTGTGTGTGTGTGTGTCTGTGTGTATGTGTGTGTGTGTGTGTGTGTGTGTGTTCATGCGTGTTATCTTGAGGGTGTGTGTGGAAGAGGGGGTGTTCATGGCTGTTTCCTGTGGGAGAATGGCAGATCAGGGGTGAGAGGTCAGTGTCTCAGGGGGTCACAGTAGGGATGAGGTGAGGTCAGATTCGGGGCAAATGCTTCTCGAGAAATTCCTTTACAACCTGCATCTCCTGCAAGGGAGAGAAACAGATGTTGGTACAGTGAACAAATCAAACTGAAACAAAACAAGAGCACGTCAGAACCGAGTGCATGGCTGGACCGCGTACAGTCAATGTCCAAAAGTGAGGACATGGTTGTATTTTAGTTGTATGTTGTATTTGCATTCAGCCAGTTTCAACCCTTTATCTGTTTCACTGTGCTCACATAAGTTTGTCAACAAATAGTTGCCTGATTGACTCGCCTTTCCTAGCACAATTCTGCTCCTCTTCTGTTTTTTAATCACATGTGGAGCTGATCTTCATAATAACCTGATGAATTCATAACATAGAGCTTTTTATGTGTTCCTGGATAGCAGGGCATAACAGGTAAAAAGGACCATTGCCTTGTGGGATGATCTGCCAGGGGCTTCCCTCCTACTTGTGTGTTTACTCAGATTTGTTTACTTATTAATCAAAGGTGGCCCATCTCTTGTATGGAAAGCAGCTAAGGTCTGTCCAAAAAGTTGCTGGATTTGTTGCTTGGCCCTTTAATGAAAAAAGCCTCTAAATCTAAGCTGGAAACACTGCAAGCTGTAAATTCCTCCCAACAGAAACTGTTCTTGATGATTGATTTTGAAAGAGCAACAGTGGTAAGATAAGCCTAGAAAATATAGTGCTGCAAAGTAGGAAGAATTATTTTGGCCATCCAAACTTCTGAAAGTGAAAGTTCAGTTATTTTTCTGCAAAGAGCATGTCAGGTCACTGAACACGGATTCTAAAACTAGTGGCCACAATAGAAAACTTTAATATTGTTGAACTATCCTTTTTATTTGCCACTGTGAAGATATCCTTAACAGAAAACTTGAAATGGGAATATACAGTGAATAAAAAAAATGATACTTGTGGCACCAGCGATTCCTCCCACTTTGCAGCTCTGTGTGGTTGAGTCCACCAGTATGACTGAAAACATTTACACCCACATACAGCAATATTTCAACACCAAACAGAGCGACTCTGTGGAATGTAATTTTAACCAAAAATTACTTCATGCAGCTTTAACAGCTTGTTGAAATCACAGTGGACGTAAATAGATTTTTTTTACTGAGACTCAAGAGGGAAAAACTCTTTAATGCCAAAAAGGAAAGAAATCTTTGCAAACTGATTTAGCCTCACTCAAGCAGGATAAATCCACTTATAAATAGTGGGTCAGTACCTGAGGAGAGGAGCTGTGCATGAGGCCTGGAAAGGTTTTGAAGGTGATCATCTCAGGGCGAACTATGGATTTGAGTCTTTCTGCCGTCATGGCACCAAACTTCACGGGGATCATGGCGTCCATTTCACCGTGGCACTGCAGGATTGGGAGATTCTTGTTGCTGCTCGATGTCTGAAACCCACAACAGAAAGAATGTTTTCTGTTTTGCTTTGGTGACATTTAAAAGTCAAGTTTAAAAGTACCTGCAGTGTGACAATATTTCAATACAGAAAATGAAAGCAGCACATCAGTTTTAAGTTTTTTAACTGTGGAGGCAGAAGAACCATGAAACTTCTCCACCATAAAACTGTGACTGTACCGAAGGGAAACTCTTGTGAAGTGGGAGCCAGCAACTGAGGGCTACAACACCAGCTAACTCATGCTGGCAGGTCAAGGCGGTATACAAGGACAAGGCCCCACCCTGAGGATGAATGAAAACAAAGAAGAGGAAATAAAGTTTATTATATGCATTAACAAGCATTTCTAATCATTGTGTCTGCAGATTTGACTCTTACTGAATATAAAACAAAGCTGAGATTTAAAATCCTACCTGAGAGAAGCCACTGAGTATTATACGGTTTGGTGGGATCCCATTTTTGGCCTCATGTTCGATTATTGCCCTGACTGGAGGCAAACAAGAAAGAGTATGTGTTCATCAATGGAGAGACAACACATAATTCACAGACATTACGGGGCAGGAAGCTCGGTGATAATTTAGCTCACTGGGCAGTCGATGTAAGGTATGACAAATTTCTGTCAGACTAAACAAACACATTTTTTGGGCTTGTGTAAGTGCATCCAAAGAAAAAGTAGATCAAACATTTAACTGGTCTATCTTCCCTTCATTTGTCTCCCTGACTCTTATAGGACTGATTTTACATTTTCACTCTCTGACCACTGAGTGGTGCCTCAGGTCTTCAGAACATCTCTGACCCTTCCAAGATAGAGGCTAAAAGCTAAAAGCCTGGCTATGCATGAAATTTATTAGTTCATATGACGTGTCAACTGCCCAAAGACAAAAGTGTTTATACTGTGGTTCAAGGGTCAGCATGTAAATCTGGCTTCAGGCCAGTTTCTTTCTAATCCATCAGATGGTGGGACAGAAGATGATCAAAGCCTAATTAAAGAAATTCATTGATAAAAATGCAACATTTTCTTTGTGAGTGTTCACATGCATGACGCTCCGACCCACAGTCACATATGTTTGACTGATTTACTGAACTGGTGTTTTTTCATAATACACATTATATGTCCACTAAGTCAGAGAACCATTGGCACTTACTGTTAAAAGCTTTCAGAATAAAAGCTCACAAAAGCTTGAAATAAATAAAATAAAAATAAATAAATAAAATAAATACTGTGAAGAGGAAGTGATTCTGTGGGTAACTACATGACAGACTACAGGACTACATGACAGAGACCTATTTTAGCCCCAGGCGCTGTGCACTAACTACAGTGCAGGCAGCAGCCTGACTGTCATTCACTCTCAACATGGACAAGAGTATAATAATCATTCTTCATATGGGGGTAGATTCTCTATTAGGACATTATAGCTAAATGTGGGATTTTCAGTCAGATATTGTAAACTTGGCCCACATGCCGCAGATTGCCAACCACTGCTGTAGTTATTCCAAACAGCTACAGTCGAAGGACTAAAACTGTGCCATTATAGAGAGCAGTGATACATGATAAGAGATTAAAGGTGCCCTAGAGGCGTAAAACTCCACAGGTAACCTTTAAATAAGAGTATAACTGCACACATCCGCACACTGGCCAGTCACTGTGGGAAGCAGGTGTGAATATCGGATTATTGGTTTTGGCAATTACAAATATTGTTGGATGCAGCCATCCCATTCTGATGTCTGAGAGTGTGTGTGTGTGTGTGTGTGTGTGTGTGTGTGTGTGTTGGGGGGTATCCAGAGTTGTTAAGCATTTCATGTGAATCATGTGGACGCCTTCAGGAAGTCCTCAGAACAGTGAGCCTTCTGCATGGTGCACATCTTTAAAAAGCATCTTAAAATCTGGGATTTTTCCTGATTTCATACAGTTTTACTTCATGGCTTTAACTTTGCTTTTATAGGACATCTTCTGAGTCTCTTATTTCCCTATTTCTCTTTTCTTTCTCCTGTTGTGAAAATGCTTATTTGTATATGTGAACCACATTTTCACAAGACCAGTATCTGCACATCTCTGGTGGATCACTCTAGAAAATGAATGCTGTTTCTACAGCAGAGTTGTAAAATCTTGTCTGTGTGTTTTATGGATTGTTGTGCAGTGTTTTTGTATCTGACAAACCTTTAAACACATTACTGTTACTCAAACTGCACTTAATGACCTGTATTTCACTGTGTCACGGTACATTAAACAGCACAGCCCACCAACACAGCCTCATGTTTTCTGTCTGAATGCTTTCTTACTTTACTTAAAGCAGATAAAGTCAAAATTGATTGTGTACAGTTGCATTTCTCTGGTTAGGACTCATTACTGGAGCCTCAAGCATTTACAAGTCCTCATTTGGTAGTGGGGAAAAGATATAGACATAAAGGCTGAAATCTTCTCACCAGCACTGATCCATAGTAATGTCACTGTATTGAAAAACATTAAACTCACTGTTTTCTGCTGCCTTCTTGATTCCATATTCGTCCTCTTGGGAATCGGGGGTGAGACCCATGAGGTCAAACCTGCACACATGCAGAGGCAACGCATACAATCACAGTATTGTCAATCGCAATATGGGAGCCTATTGTGATTTCTGGGGGAAACAATGGCATCTAGTGTTGAGCTAAAAGGCTGTTTCTTTCATCACGCCAACTCACCATGCGGGCATCATCATCTTCATGTTGAGAGTGACGGGGATTCGAGGCCTGCAAGGGAAAAAATGGAGGGAGAGAAAAGAAAACATGACAATCAGTGTAGGAGATGACCAGCAGCCAAGAGCTAAATGTTGGTGACTGATGTATTCACCCAACCAGACAGAATGGTAGATAAACTATTTGTTTAAGGCAGCTTTTGCATTGTGACAGCCAAATTTGGGTTTAAAAAAATGTATAAACAATATATTTGTTAACGTGTTGTTTTGTGATTCACTCCACACACAACCAAACGAAGAGTTGCTGGTTTTCCTCCCCGCTGACAGGTGACAGTCAAATGAAAAGACTCACGCGTTGGGACAGATGAACTTGATGTGAGGCAGCTGGATCGACGTCAAAGTGTCAGCCCACCCGTGCCTGACAGGAAACAGAGAGAAAGCAGCTCCTTGTTTCTAATCCAGTCGCAGCTGACTGACTAATATACAGAACATCCACCCCAAAAATACAGAATTACAACTTAATACAGTGCAGAATTGTGTAGTACAATATGTCGCTTGTGAATGAAAATCATTTTTACACTGAGGTTGTACAGTTTAAATTAATTTCTGGAGGTATAATTATGCACTAAAGAGAAAAATGTTTGATTTCCATTACACAGATGCATTGACACAATATAACAATATAATTAAGCCAGACACTCATGGTGTTATCAGTGGTGTATAATGAAATGAAGCTACATGAATGTAGGCTTTAATTACTGCATTTACACTTTCATGTGTCTGTCATAATATCTGTAAAAGTACAAATACATCCACTTGACAAAGAAACAATTGGTGGACTTCTACACTCATATTGCTCTCATATTTGTTAGAATAATGCCAATAAATTGACATAGGTATATTGAGTCTTTGATTGAAATGTACTGATATTCAACAAGAGCTAAAACAAGATTATTAAAACAGTAAATAACCACTCACCCTGTGTCTCCCAACCCATGAAGGAAGATCACCTGTAACATATAAAACAGTGGTTAGGAATTTAAATTATCCCACACCCACATAAATATTTCTGGACTCTTTAGATATTTCTGATAGTGATTTATCACACTGGACACTAGTTGGTGAAGGGAAGAAACCTGTGATCTCCCCTGACAGCAGTACAGTATGTTAAATCCCATCTTGCACTTTACTGGAGAAAAAAAAAAATAGCAAAAACCCTTTTTGAACTTTGAGCCAATTTAATCACATTGCACCAGCCTGTGTGTACACAGTGTGCTACTAGTGAGTGTGTGCACTTGTTCCAAAACAGAGAAAAACAGGTGCCAATCTCCCATTCTTGCCAAGATACGCTCTCTCTGCCAGTTTCCACACACGCTACTCCCCGCAAAGACGCCATGAAAGGGAATAACAACAATTTAGAAAGTTGGCATTTCACTGCTTGCTGGCTGTAAATCAGAGATTCATCCGTCCTGCAGAGATCAAAACACTTTTCTTCCATGTAGGGCTTGAGATGAGGTTCAGAGCTGGAACCAATGGCAGCCAGCTTTGATACTGCTCTTTAACAGATCCATGCGTCGAACCTGAACAAAACTCAATTAAAGACTTGTTTCAGTTTTTCACTCACATCCAGCTGAGCTTCTACACATTATTGTCTGATTATTGTATTGTACTTGTTACACCTCCTGCTACAGGTGCAGCTTCTCATGAGGTTTGTTTATTCAGACTTGGACATGGTACAAATCATTTCTTCTCTATTGAACAAATTTGAATGTTTGAACATTTGCATTGTAGGAGGAAGTCGGTGCACATTGCTTTTAAAGGTCCAATCTGTCATTTGTTGACCAAGTAACTTCCATATATCATAATTTAAAAACAAGCAGTTTGTTTGGTAACATAATCAAAGAGGAAATACTCTTTTACAGCCACATTTGCAAACATTACTGGAGTAAATAAACCTTTATAAAAATGTAAAGGTAAATAAATCTAATAAAATTAGATTAACAAATCAGATTAACGCATGCAGCTGCATTAATGGGCATCCATTGTCAAAAACAATCCAGGAAGTCTAACAACTAACTTTCAAACCAATTCAGACACAGCTACTGTCTCTGCACAACAATATAATTCCTCTTAAATAAGTCAATTTGTGGTACTATTTTGTTAAAAGAAAAATAAAGGGATATTACAACTAAAATACACTCCGCATGAACATACCTGGTCCAGTCAATGAGAAAAGACGTAATGCTTTAATTTACAAGTCCACTTTACATAGACTATTTACATAAGAGGGCCACTACTTCCTTGGGAGAAACCTGCAGAGGGACGAGCATCAGTCTGGAAGGAACCAGACCTGATGTCTAGAGCTGGTTGTCCTTCTGGAAGATTGTTCCATCTCCAGACAGGATCTCAGGAGCTCAGCCAAAGTGACCATGGAGTCCTTGATCACACACCTGACGACTTCTCTTACCAAGGCCCTTCTAGTGAAGTTAGCATGCTAACCAGCTAGCTCTGGCCCGGTCGGCCCATCTAGTCCCTTTCCGATACAGAGTCACTGTAGCGTCCAGGCTGTTTTGTATTCTAAAAGCAACAATGGCTGAAGCTATTTGCAAGACTGGTAAGTAAACAGATGTTAATGCTGACACTGGCTATGTGGCAATAAGACTTACAAATGGCTTATGTAAAGTGTCCCTGAGCTTTGACTTTGACAACCCCTCCCTACCTGTCCTCAACTGCTCTGTGACTATGTGATGCTCTGGATATTCACATCAGTAACATTTAAGATTAATAAAAAAAAAATCAAACATGTCAGGTTTTGTTTTTAACTCACCACCGCGGTCACCTTCTCCTTCCCGGACACCGTCACGGCCTCGGCGAGCAGCGGCACAGACATGTTGTTGCCACACATACACTGTAAGAGGTGCTGGAGTCAGAGGAGAGGACAGAAAAGCCAGAGGTCAGGTGACTGCAGATCGCACAGTGTGAAACGTGATCAAATATGCTGTCATGTGCATCAGGGCGTAACAAAGAGCTTTATTTAACACTCACACATTTTCTAGCATTTTACAAAATCTCCCTTTTTGTTTGCCACGTGATTTCCAGAGTGTCCAAAGTGCTTAATATGAACCATGATACTAATCACATGGCACAAATAACAGGAAATATTTAAGATCCACTCTAAGTTATCTTTCATTCCCGTGGTTGTAGAGACACTAGTGGAAACCCTATTGTTCTGGAGCGTGTTGTGGATGATAAATACTACAAATTTGTATCAGTTTACATAAAAAATCTGTATACTTTGCTGCTGATGAATCAGCCCTAGGATCTGGAGTTATTGGATTACATCATATTAAATTAGGGAAGACTTGCTTTCTCTGGCCTCTAGCTCTGCAGATAAGTGAACTGTGCAAGCTCAATAAAGCAGACAAAGGCATAATTTCCACAGAGGACGGTGGGGGAAATGTCACACTCACTTTTTAATATCATATTTTTGTTCCCCACTTTCACAGTTTCAGTTTGATTTACTCACTGTCGTCTGACCCAAAGCCCAGACAAGAGAAATGTTTCTGTTGATCACTGTTCAAAATGTTAATCTGACTTTAGTTCAACTGTTCGCTGGGATTTTTAAGCCCTGGAATTCGCCTCTAAGGCACATACAGGTTACCGTTCTGTCTAATTGGTGGAGATCGTTGTAGTCACTCAGAGCTTAAAAAAACTTTAATAAATAAAAATTATAAATAAAATTTAACACAATTTATTTTAATTTTCTATATTTTTTAATATATTTTTTATTATTCTATTAATATATATTCTATATTTTCATTCACACTAAATATTCTCCTAAAGGGACTCAAGAATCTCAACCACAGCGCCTGATGTGTGGAGTGATTCTAAGGAGGGTTGGTGTATTAATAGTAATACAGTGTTTTACAGAGAATTTCTATTTTTGTGGGAATACCATTAGGTTAATTTGATTATTGATCAATTGATACTGATTAAACATTAAGTCCATGAAATGTCAACAGATGGTGATGCCTTCAGTTCCCTTATTTCTTCCAACCAGCAGCCCAGAACATAAAGATGTTCAATTACTGTCACACATGACAAAGAAAAGCAGTAAATCCAGAAATTTGAGAAGCTGATTTGGCTTTTTTGTTTGAAACAGTTAACAGGATGTTTTTAAATTCTGAAACCGGTCGAGCTTTTTCAAAACAAGGGACTTAGTGACACGCGTGATGCAGTGCCGTGTCCCGTGGCACCTGTCGTGTAGTTCAGGAGGACGAAATGTTTTGTTGACATCAGCAGCTCCGTCTGACATTTAAACTGCGGCTGGTTATCAGTGCAGCCGTTCAACCCACCAACAACAAAGCTCAACATACCACTTATACACACAAACACATAATGAAGCTGCTGCTGATCCTAAAGCACCAGTCATGAGGTATGTGTTTGGCAGTTTTCTGTAGTCAGCAAGTAACGGGACTCATTAACTAAATGAAACACCCCCCTGCTGTAAGATGTCTGCCCTGCTGTACAGTGAGTCAGCCATCGAAAACCAGCATAAGGTCAACTTGTTGTTTTACAGTAAAGTCCAGCAGTAAAAGCATTTGCTCATTAATGGCCTTTAACTTTCTGATGATGTGGGACAGGACGAGACATGGCAGGATGGGCGGGTCAAACACCGCGCTGCCTGATTGGTAAATAGCTAATGGGGAGATGCGGAGATGCCTGAAACATAAAGGTTAATGTGTAAACCTTGAACGGGATTATGTTCCACAGCTGTTAAAATTCCACCGCTGCTATTATTGTCGCAATTTGGCACATGACAAATTCACATGTGAAGGTCACATTCACACCCAAAATACACGGAAGTGGGTAGTAAATGTGTCCAAAGAGTGGACAAAAGAAGGTGTTTTTGGTCTTGATGAATGAGTAATAGCTGAATAACAATGGGACAGGGTCAAATACTGGGAAACAGTGTCTTTCAATACAGTACAAAATTTAGAATTAATCTTTAAGCATCAAACTGTTTCAGGAGGAAACTTCCACATGTATGGTCATTTCACTGGTGAAACAGAACAAGTACTGTTTCTCTTATCTTACATTTTATGCTGCTTTATATTTGTACTCCACCAGTACACATTTCTACAATTCAAAGAGAAATACTGTCCTTTTTACTGCACTACATTTATCTAACAGCTGTAGTAAAAGACTATTTTCAGATTAAGATGCATTACAAAATGCACAATAAACCTGTAAAATATAATTGTTAATTATTACACCAGTCAGCCCCACTCTTTTGGCTTGTAACCACAAAAAAAAATCTGTGTCTAGTTGGTCCTCTTATCGCATTTCAAATGTCTATGAGCTGTTATCAGTTCCAGCAAAGGGGACATTTCCCGTATAAACTCAGATGACTCAGATTTAAATAACTGGGCTGAAATGATTAGACGATTAATTGATTTGTCAATCAACAGAAAAATAATCAGCAATTAATCATTTTGATGATTTTTCAAGCAAAGATTATGAAGACCATGAGAAATATTTTTTAGCTCCAGGCTCTCAAATGTGAGGATTTGCTGCTTTTCTTTGTCATTAAATCAGTGTAAACTGAATAGCCTTGGGTTTTTGACAGATGGTCAAAACAACATCTTAAGACATCACATTAGTCTCTGGAAAGCTTCATTTGGGATTTTTATTCAGTATTTTACAATCTAATAGACTAACTATTCATCAAAAAAATCATTGACAGGTTAAAAAAGAGGTCAAATAATCAATTATTTCACAGATTTATCCTGCAACTCTTTGCAAGGGCCCAACCCCAAGGCTGGGAACCACTAGACTAAACTGCCTAACTGCATATTTAAAGTAGTTAAGTCAATATTAACAATCAAATAATGTCATGTGTAATAATATCACTCAGGGGCCAATTTTCTGCAGAACAAGTTCTGTCGATACAGTTAGCTGATAAAACTTATTTACTTTTCCTTCAGTAGGATTTTAAAAGCAGGACTTTTACTTGTAATGCAGTATTTTTAATTGTGTTATTGGTCTTTTAACTTAGAGGATGTGAAAATTTCTCCCACCCCTGAACATTTTCTACTGAAGCTGAGACAGACCCCTCAGTATGAATCTGTTTAAAGCAACCACACGGACAAAATGTGCATCACAAGATGTGCACTCGTCACCAAATTCTAATTCAGTGTTAAAACCTGTTTTTTAACAGATGCAATGTGGCTGCACTCTGGCATCTTAAAGGGAACAGACAGAGCCCGACAGACGCTGTGACTGAAAGCAGACAGAGAAGAAGTGAAACAAAGAAATAGATAAGGACAGATAGAGACGGAGGAGTGCCGGAACACTGAACAATCTGAACAAGTAGGACAACCTCCCTAAAAATGGCAGCATATGCAAAGAGGCCATTTATTACTTTTATAGCCTGTTTTTTTCCACCTGTAATAGTGGAGGAGATTCACAGTGACCCAAAACCCAGAGTACCAGCATAAGACACTGTGTGGGTTTCTCAGAGCACGCTCTAAGAAACAATGGCTCACTCTCTGTGCTTCTGGAAGAGGCCGGCGGTTAAAAATAGTGTCACGCTGCGTACAAGCATCGAGTCCAATTTAGGTTGAGTCTAAAAAACAACTAAAAACAGGGCTTGTTTCAACATACCAACTGGATTTCATTTATCACTTGATGCAGTTTCTATCGGCTTACATTCTCTGGCTGTGCCCTCCTTAAAACACAAAACAGATGCAGTTGCAACCTGCATTCACATTTCCTTGATTTTTAATTGCCCCTTTCCAGTAGTGGCAAACTGCGGATGGAAATGCACAAACCATACGTTTATCAGCAGGGAACCCTCAATAACTGTTGACAGAAACAGCTGATTCGTTTAATGTTGATTCTGTGACATGAAGCTGGATATAGTTTCAAATAGAGTTTGAGCATTGAGGTTTCTTGAGCCTTCCCCTGATTTTCTAGGCTGTGACTAGTGATTTCATTTAAATCTCTACATAAAACTCAATTTTAAAAAGAGATTTTATTAAAAAATGAAAAAGAGAAAATCAGCAGATCCTCACATTTGAGAGACTTGAACTGGAAAACATTTGCATTTTTGCTGGGGAAATAACCAAATACACTGTGAGCACATTTTTCACATTTTTCTCTTTCACTAGATTAAATGATTAATGAATGAATGAAAATAATAATTAGCAACATTCCTAACGCTACATGATACAAAAGCTGTAGCTGGTTGGGGTGCTCCGTTGGTCTGTAGTTTTAACTGCTGACAACGAACCACATCATTGCTGGTTTGAGTCTGACTGGGGAGCTTTGATGCATGCCACCCCCCTATTTCTCTGCCCCCTCATTTCATGTCATCTCTCTACTGCCGCCTATCCAATAAAGACACAGAATACATTAAAAAAATACTATAGAAAGTTAGAGATCAATCTAGGAGCTATAGTTGATTGATAAAAATATTGATATTAGAGTTGCAGTGATTAGCTGATTAATCTACAACTATTTTGATAATCATCAATCATTCTAAACATTCTCACAAGTGACTGAACACATCACCTCGGGCTGTGCCGACATTTTTCAACATTTTCTGACGTTTTATACAACTATAAATCGATTAATCGATAATGTAATTGTTAGCTGCAGCCCTAATTAATAAGACCAGATGATTGTGGTCACCCTCTTGCATTTTAGTTATTGTGATATCGAGATGTAAGGTAATGTTTCGCTTGTCTGGAAGGCTGTGCTGCAGTTAAATGATATTTCGACATAGTAGCACCAAGGCACAGACCAGCCATAGCCCTGATATTAGCAGATTACTGGGTTAAAATGTTGGACGGTAATTGCTCAGTGTTGCTCTAAGAGCCGAGGGGGAAATGAGGGATGTGCTGCAGACAACTTAAAGCCCATCACGAGTCTCCATCCTGCATGACTCCAATTACATTTAAGTCAAAAACCAGAGGCGGGCTGCAGCCCCTGTGCGTGGAAGTCAAAGGGCTGAAAACACGCACACACGGACGGCAGGCAGCTCTCTGCTCTGTGGCTACGGGTGGCTGGCAAACAACAGGATAATATGCGGCACTGAGAGACAGGCGCACCCCCCCCACCCCCCCACAGTTAGCAGCAGGAGCTAACTCTGCTCTGCGGCTGCCGACGCTCGGCTCGTCTGCCGGCACAGTGCGGTCGAAAACGGGTGTTGCTATCATGTAAAACGAGTCAGTATCGGTGGGGAAGCGGGTCGGGGAGGTTTCGAAGAGGAGGAAGACAATGAATGGTTAGATCCGCTGTGCGACTCCTCATCATCATCATCATCATCATCCTCCTCCTCCTCATTCTCGGTAGTGATGGCATTCAACGGTGTAAAGCCTCTGCTGCCCCCAAAAAACACACTCTGGCTGCCTCCCGACCTTCACAGCCCGGTTTAATCCCGGTTTAGCCACACACACACACACACAATAACCGGGGCTAGCGTTGGTAGAGCTGCTGCTAGCTAACGTCGCTCACACACACTAATCGTATTGTCTGCCGGTGTCTTTCTTCGCCTGCCTCAAACCTACCGTTACGATTCAAAGCCGGACCTCAAACACGGGCCGTTTCTTAGAAAACACCATAAACACCAAAAGGCCCCGGCACGGTTCGGTTTGGTTCGTGATAAAATGGTTAAGAGTGAGACCTTTGGCCCGTTAGCCGATAAAACTCATACACTCACCGCTTGCTGTCCCAGTTCATGACGGAACGGAACTTCCGCTCCTGGCCGCACACCAGCAGGGGGCGGGGACAGAACGTGTGGACGTCATCGCATAGCAACCCGGTAGCAACGCCCCGCCCCCCTCTTCCTCTGATGGCGACTTCATTATTTCCCACAAAAAAACATTTGTTTAAAGTAATGAAGTGTATTTGCTTTGCTGCTCTGGCCTATAACTCCAGCACACTGCAGAGGGGAAATCTGTATTTTTAGTTACACACAGTGGTGGGGCGGACACATGGAGAGCAAATTACACATTTAAAACAAATATCAGATTTTCACGCTTTCTTTAAGGGGCCTATTTCCTATGTTTGGGCCCCCGCTGAAGGGCATCAATAGTGATCCAATAACACATCACAGACATAGTCCAGTCTCCAGGTTAAAGACTTTTACTTTTGATACTTCAAGATCATTTTGTTGATAGTTCTTATTTACACTTAATGCAGGATTGTGACCTATAAGGAAGAGTTGCTACTTTCAATTTTTGATCTGCAGGGCAATAGTCCTGAACTGAAGAAAGGCAAATAAGAGTATATTTGGACTGTGACCACCAATCTTAGTTAATACTCAGACAAGACAGTCACAAAATAATCCAGTAGGTGGCAGGAAATATCCAGAAGTGATAAGTGGACAATATATTGGCTTAACAAAGGGCAAATTATGTTTTTTCTTTTATAGATATTATATGAACTTTTAGCCATTTAACACGGCGCTCATGTATCCAGTGTAACCCTAGCCCTAACCCAGTGGCTGCTCTCTCTAGAAAAGCAATGTCAATTTTTTTCTGTGGATGTTTGAGAGAAAATTAAGTTTATTTACACGTTTTATACCTAAAACTCAATATGCGACGCTGATATAGATCTAAGTGTGTAAACATGACAACCAAAGTCATTTAATGAATCAAACACTACCATTGTTTGGTTTCATTTCCAGCCTTCACTATTTTATTTGAGAGTAGCTGTCACTTTATTGAAGTGATGAATGTCATGATGAATCTTGAGTATACAGGTTAAACTGATAACAAACAGACTTTATCTGAGTGTCAAATGTTTCATGCATTTATTATTAAGCTTTTTGCCCACATTAAGCCTTCACTCTTTATTGCCATAGAGAACAGAGCAACAACTTGGCACTTCCAGACACATCTGAAGCCCTCTGGTCTTCAGATTTCAGTGCTCAGTCCCGGTCGAGCTCGACCAACCTGCCAGTACGCAGCGTTGAACTCATCTTTGACTTTTTGACTCCTGTCAATGACAGTCGGCAGACGCCACTGAAACCTCTCCTCATCCTCCTCCTCTTCCTCCTCACGATTTTCCGAAGCTTTCAGGAAATGAAGTTAGTTTGCGGGATGATGCTCTCCACTTTGTGATCTGCAGGGTTTGCCGCCGCCTCGTAGTTACAGATCGTCACTTCATGTCTGTGAGCCTTGAAAAGACAAAGAGAAAGACTTCAAGCAAAGACAAACATTCACAGATATAGTGTCATGTTAAAATCTACACCAGCATCAGCCCTGCATGGGAAAAAAAGGTCATTGCATTTAGAGACCAACTGGTACACTAGCAGGGCTGACAGTACAAGAACAAGGCATTGCAGTATAAAAACAACAAATGTTTCAGGTCATTCAGAAACACAGTTAAATATTTTAATATACTCTAACTATCAGAGAGCAATTTTTCAACTGTAAAATATCCTGCTCAACACATACGTCACAATCATTTTAGGGCTGCACGTAACAGTTACTTTAATTATCAATTATTTCTGTAGTCAATGAAATAATGAAAAGCCTCCCAGAGCCCTGAGTAATTTGGACCTTTTTGGACCATCAGTCCAAAACCTAAAGCTACTGGGTTTATTATCATATAACACAGCAAGAAAAGCAGCTGTGAAGTTAGAACCACAAAAATATTTGGCTAAAAATATTTGGCTTAAATGATTACTTAAGCAATTCAATCAATGAAATTGTAGTTTCCATTAAATTTTCTGTCAATCAATTAATCAACAACCATTTCAGCTCTAGAGTTGACTGGCACTCTATGCCACTCTGACACTGTAAACTATATCAGGATGTAGATAAAACGTATGCTGAAATTTTTTCACAACATTTCTAATTTTGCTAATTTTAAGAGAGATGTTTGTCTCTTGTTTGAAAAAAATCTGATTGATTCAACTGTTTTTTTCCAGCTTCACGTTTTTTCTCCCTGATAAAGCACCCACCCCCAAGTTTGGGAACCACCTAGAGTGACTCTCCACCCAAATACTCCATCCAGTCCTGGGCTGATGTGAAGCATATTAAATAAAACTGTGATCTCTCTCAGCGTCAAGATCTTAGTTCTAAGATTAATAACAAGGAATGTATCCGGTAAATGTGCCGGAGAATACGGTACAAACAGGATCAAACAGCTGACCCAGCTGTATGGCTGCATGCTTGCAACATGCATGATCCTTGAAATTCTGAGCTGCGGGGCAAAGCGACATGATACAACCCACTGTAGGATGCACGAGCAACAACATCTGGTGCCGATTTAAATCATAGAAAAAGAGCAGAATTAATTCTTAAAACGATGGGAGAAAATGTCACGTTTTTTTAAAGCTAAAATAAAGATAAGCTGTTTGGTATTAGTTAAAAAAAAATAAAATAAAGGATTTTCTAAATGGCTAACACAGCTGTCAGCACAGCAGCATCCTACTAACTGACAGAGATACAGAGACTCTTGTCAGAACGGAAGCTGAGCAACGTCGGCAAGGCACCAAAATATTTCAGGAAAGAATCTGCTGCCCTCGGGATGAAAGATGAGGCAAAATAATGTCTCCTTTGAGTACAGTTATGATCTGACGCACGCAGCCAAACCGACCATGACGCAGCTCAAACATAAGAATGTTTATCAAATTCAGATCCTGGAAACTCAGTTGAGGTCATTGCCACTAAACTCCTACACGTAGGAACATTAACAACACATCATATGACTGAAAGAATATACACTCGCTGCCAATTTATTAGGTAAACCTCGAAAAAACTATTACAACAGCCCAGTAATAAATCCTCCTTTTTGAAGGTTATAACGTTGAGTTTTTTTGAAAGGTGTTGATTCAATTGTATTGTGATTTTGGAGGCCGCAGTTCAGTGCTGCTGTTGGATTGGATTGTGTCCCTGCGTCCTAGAAATTTCATTTACATACAGCTAAACTGCAGCAGCAAATATGTTTGGTAGGAAACGTATTACATTCATTAATGGCAGCAGAGCACAAACGCAGACCGTCAAGCCACAGATGACGGTCACGTCTGTGGTTTAGGCAACAAACATTTGTAATGTTTCATGTGGGGGGGTTGAGGTTCAGACTGACCTCTGAGTATTCGCCCCTCAGGCCGATGTAGTAGACCCTGGTACTCTCTGCTCCAAAGTTCTTTGAGATGTGGATGGAGAGGTGCTGAACATTGGAAAAACGAGCAATCCTGGAAATCATGACACAAAAAGAGACAATTAAACTTGAGACAGCCGCTCGGGGAATTTGTCAAAGTGTCTGAGAAATATAAAATGCACTGATGGAAACCAGCATGCAGCAGTGATATGGAAGAGGAGTCTGTGAACATGCTCATAATGAGTCATAGTAAAATGAGCGCATATAAACAGGAAGACCAACAGAAAGAGAAACGGAGGATTGGCTTCACTTGACTTTTGAAAAGTTTCATGTCACTGAGCGTCCTGAGCTGCTCTGAAAACGATCACGATGCTAAATTGCATTATCAGTTCTCCATCTCTGGTGTGGGCAAATCTAAAAGCCTCCTTATGTGACTATGGAGGATCCCAGTACAGTGACAGAAATCTTTTGGAGCAGGAACATCTTCTACTTGAAGCTAAATTGTGCAATATCTGTGTGATTAAATATTATTATTAAGTAAGACAGTGAATTAAACATTGTTAGTGGCCTCACTTTGTTGGGTACTCCAGCTCGGCGACAGGGTCTCTGTTGAGTCTGAAGGCCTGTTCAGGTTCTCTGCCGGTGGCGTCAAAGGACATCTGAGGGATGTTTTTATACCTACAATGAAAAAATTAGTTTTGATCTATACTTGTGACTTAAGATCAGTAACACACTCCGTACTATAATGCACACAATTTATTTTTTAAACCATGGCTTTAAAGAGTCCTGGGGCCAAGGAGTTTATTCTGTGCGACCTCCCTGACCCCTGATCAGAGCAGCAGAGACAGACACTCACAGTCGAATCTCAGCTGGATGAGAGTCATCGTCTTCTCCAGAAATGATGATGCCCTTCAGCTTCACGCTGCCTGTAAAACTGAAACAGATGCATCACAGTTACAGAGGAGATGCTATCGGGACCAAAACAGGACGCTGTGACGGTGGAAGACGAGAAGAAAGCAGACGCTGTCATGAGAGATGAGCGGTGATTATGAGAAAACAAAAATGAAATCAGGCTCAAATTACAAAACACAAAAGGTGCCCATCACAGTATTATTGGTTCAAAGCTTTATTAACAGCTTACTGTATATACAAAAGGGTTTAATAATAATGAAATACTGGCACTGCAGGGCTGTATGTGTCCATCTATAAATATACTTTAAATCTGTGTGTGTGCAGGCAGCAAAGAATAAAATATTCAGTGTTCATGCAGGAGGAAATGTTCAAATCTGGGCTGATGACAAAACCGATGATGATGGTGACATATGATTTTAGGACTTACGGGATGTTGAACAGCAGCTCTTCATCTGCATCACTCTCGACGAACTAAAAGAAGAAAATGTGAATCCTTTCTGAGTAATTACTGAGTGACAGTGGCAACAAAACCAGCACTACAGCGAACCATCTGCACTGACACACTATCAGCCTGGGGTGCTGGTGTGACTGGGTCTGGGGCCAAACTGACCCCGGTATCTCTATGAACAGACCATGCCATATATTCTGTGAGTGTCACTGCAAGCTACAAATTGAAGAGTGTATTTTTTTTTTAGCCTATATTTGTTTACATTTTGAAAATTTAAGTTAACCCGAATTAGATATTAGCAGTTCCTGTTTGCAGGGTACCCGTTGATGCATGGACAGCTATCACTGTAGTGCTGTAATACTGAAGAACATTTTAAAAAGTGATTATTTCCAGGCAAGTTCTGCAGTTACTGACAGTATCATTCCCCAGTATGCAGGTAATGATATTCTCGTAAAGTGTAAATCACGCTGGATTAAAAAAAAAAGAAAATCATGTGTGTGTGCAGATTTAAGGGTCATTGCCTGATTGAACTGCCTTCATGGGCTGAGCTCCACCGACACACTGCCGGTCTCCCGGTCTGCGTGTTCCTCATGGGGGGGCCCAGGCAGGGCGACGCAGCGGGGGAGAGGCTCTGAAAGACGGTTACCTGGTCCCGTTCGTTCCGCTTCTCCCACGGTTTGAACACCAGCTTCCCGTCTCCGTCCCTGCTCTCATTCAGACACTGGAGCTTCTCCAGGTCGATCCGGCGGTACAGTCCGTACTCCAGGCCCCTCTCCGCGGGCTCATGTTCCCCCTCGCAACCGCAGCCGTGGCCGTGGCCGTGACCGTGACCGGACATCGTGGAGCTGAACACGCCGCTTCCCGCTGCGCACGGCTGGGAGAAATGAAGCTGGAAGCCGCCGCTGCTCCGACTGTTTTTATAAAGAGAAATGAGATCAGCAAGTTTCACTTCGCAGCATCAAGCGAACTGGCGTGAGCGTCAAGCGGGCGGAAGTTACATGGCGTTTCCGGTTGAGGTTTTCAAAAATAAAATAGATTCTTTGTATAAATTGTAATATGAAGACAAATGGATGAATGTTCCACCCCTGTTTGTTTGGATAAAAGAAAGGCTTAATGATGAAAAGTGGTAAATTGAAATAAGTTGGTTTTAGTTTCATTGACAAAAATTGTTCTCTTATTCTTATATCTATCTATCTACCTATCTATCTACCTATCTATATATATATATGTCATATATATATGGCTTACCTATATATGTGGGGCTTCTGTCTGTGGGGAGCCACTGGCTGCACAGACAGCCTCTCAGTGGGGTCTACGCACTTTGTAAAACAAACAAAGTTTAATATAATCGAAGCTGACAATATATATATGTATATATGTAAACTGATGAGATAAAATATTATTATGGCAAAAAGCAGGATAAAATAACATTTCATAACAGTGATTTCAAAATTTAATGGGTATATGACATATTTTGGCTGTATTTATTCATGTGATAATTGATTTCATAATTTGTCATTTGTCTATTATTTTAATGGAGCATCAAGAGATTAAGGTAGTGAGTAGCCAAAAAGTATTAGGGTGTTACTTTGCTCCTTTTGTACAGGGGTAGGGTTTTACATTTGACATTGATATACAAAATGTATCTGTCAAGGTTCCTTTACAAGCTTTTTCCAGAGCTTTCAGGTATAGTCCATGATGTAAGACATATTTTATTTTGAAGGAGAGAAAGACTCACTTCCTCTGAGGCTTTGTGGTCACTTTACCTGCATGACGAGCAAAACATCGAACATGTGATGTGCCCTCTGATTGGCTCGCATCTCTTACCACCAAATGTCATAACTGTCGTAAACTTCCCATAAGTGACATGGAAACTATCAGAACAACCACAAAACCACAGTGAGAGAAAATAACATTATGATTAAATTCTGCATTCTGCAACAAGCACAATTACTATGTTCAAAAGTAAAAGTAGTGACTCCTCTCTGGGTTCAATTATTGATGCATTCATGTGTCACTTTTAATGTTCATGATGTTGCAGGTAGCTATAAATACTGAGTACATGCCCCAAAAGATGAATGTAATCAGTATTTAACATTAATAAAGCAAAATAAAATATTCGAGAAAATGTAAAATCATTTTACAAATCTGTTTTGTTTTGTTTTTTCTATCCCTTAAATCATGTCATGACCCTTCAGGTTTGCCTTGGGACCCTTTAAGGATTTAAAAGTTCAACAACAAACTGCACTGTTCACCATTGTTCATTCAGCACTATCTACTTATCTACAAATGTGAATTTTATGGTTCTCAATAAGATGTTTCACTGATAAAATTGTTTTTCATTTTTATTACAGTGTGAATGTCAGAGCATAAATACAGATTTGGACACCTAATACATTTCATAGAAACCATAACCGTAAAGATCAATAACAATAATGATAAGAGACACTCAGAGGGAAAGCCCAACACTTAGGCATAAAATCTGAATAAATGTGACATTCACAATTTACAGAAAAAATGTTACAGGAACAGTTTACTAACATTTCTTTATTGAGGCCTACAGGACAGATGGACAGTTAAACATCCATTCACAACCTATAGTGAGTTTTTTTCCAAAGTACTATACAGATTTCTTCAATTTGTTAATTTCAAGAGAAAATTCAGATCTATTAGATGATACTCCTTTCACCTGGTGGTATTTGTAATCAAAAGAAGAGACAGGAACAGTTCAAGGGCAAAAAGTCAATTTTAATAAAAATGACCATATAACATTTATTAAAATCTAATAAAATTACAATTCAATCTACTTCCTTTCGGGCCCATGTTGTGGGGTGCCAGGTCCCAGTGTTGAAAATAAATACATCTCATAATTATTTTTGTTGACTGAAGCTGCAGACGTCCTCCCGACTTATTTCCTTATTGTTTTTCTTCATCTTTTCTGCCCTCACTTGATCACGTGTCACAGTGAAGCAGATAAAAAGAGTGACGCACACATTCAACAGCAGGAAAACATGGTTTGAAGCCACGGGAGGGTTAAAATAAGTCTAGAATGTGTTTGTATGTGTGTGTGTGTTGTTCATAGATATAATTTTAGCCCTACACATTGAAAAATGTACCAGGCAAAACATGTTTAAATATGCATGTGTTTGTTTTTAAAAAGCAGCCTTTCACCAGCCAGTTGATGCCTCAGGTGGAGTCTTAATGTTGCAGCAGACGTGCACCATGCATGCGATTAAAAGACAAACCAAGTGTGTAAAGGTTTTCTTCTTGTAGTGTATTATTTGGTCATAAAGAAAAGTAACAAATTACTACTCCTTAAATTTAAAAAACAAGTAGTTTTTCTCTCTCCTGTGAAAGTGAAAGTTTGACATATGCTTACTCGCTTTCTTGTTGAGAGTTAGATGAGAGGGTAGATACTCCTCTCATGTCTGTACCATAAATATGAAGCTTCAACCAGCAACTGGTTAGCTTAGCTTAGCTTAGCGCAAAGACTGGAAATGGGGGAGAACCGCTTGCATGGTTCTGTGCAAAAGTAGAAAAAGATCTGGCAACCCACATCCCTAAAGCTCACTAATTAACTTGTTTGTTTAATATGTACAAAAACAAAGTGACCATGTTGTGATGGGATCAAACCAGACGCCCATCAACATGGTGAATTTATAACCCATAATTCCTCAGTAGTTATCAGTATTATTATTACATAAGTGACTGAGGTGTCGGACCACACCCATCTTCGTTTAACCATGTCCTCCACCATCTCCCACTAACTGGGCATTTCTACTGACGTTATTATTTGAACCAGGCAACAAAAAGAAAGAAAAAATAAGTACCTAATATTATTTTGATGCCACATAGCTTTGTTCAGTTTTCAGCCCCAGGAGAATCATGTTTCTGATGACCTGTAGCAGGAAGTTAAAAAAGTGGAATTGCTTAAAAAAATTCTTTAAAGACTGAAACAGCACAAAATCAACGAGGGGTCGAAAGAAGCACAGGAGGATGAAGATACGCATTTCTGACACAGGTGATCAGAATTTGTGATCCTGCTGTGCTTGGAAATTTAACAAGAATACGCAGCATCTAAATACTGATACTGATGTTGATATCAACAACCATTTAAGGTATAACATTAATCGTGTGTTAATAGCTGGTAGCCAGATGTTTTTCTACCTTTGGACAGAGTCAGACAAGCTGTTTTTCCCATTTCCAGGCTAATGCTAAGCTAAGTGGCTATTCCTTTTAGAAAAACAAGAAAAAGTAACAGACTTTGCGTTTGTGTCCATTTGCATCCTATAAAAAGTTGGCGACTTAATTTTCTTAACACAGATGTCAGACCCATTGACCGTCATTTATCATTTAAATACTTATTTGAAGAGGCCCAGAACAGATGCCATCACTTAAATTAAAAAAAACAAACAAAAACAAAAAAAAAACAAAAAAAAAAAACATTTTCCACCAATACTGTTAAGTTCATATGATATGTTTGGTGGGTAAAGTGTGTGTGTGTGTGTGTTGTATGTGTCTGCAATAAAATTTTACCAAACTTAAATTAAAAACACAGTTGGAATTCATAAAATACATTCATTCTTTCACACTATCGGCGGGAGAATCTGTTCTTGAATGCTTTGATAGTTTTGGCCATCATGGGGGCGATTTCTGAGAGAGAGGAAACAACACAAGATGATTCATCAGATTTAAAGAGACTGATATTCCACAAACACCTAAGGACTGTTAACACACTTACTTTTGACCTGTGGCTTGTCCCGGACAGCGTGTCCTCCTCCTCCTGCTGCTGCTCCACCTCCACCCAGTGCTGAGGAGCGGGACGAGCCAGGAGATGGATTGAGTTGGGATGAAGAGGAGCGACTGGATTCACCAGAGTACTCCATGGGAGCTGGCCTTATTCTGAAAGATACAGGAAGGGGGAGAGGATCCATGAGTCTAGTGAATCTAAAATAAACCAAAGTGCCACAAAGTCAATAACTAAACCAAGAACTACAGAAAATAAGTGACAGACTTCACTGAAATTTCTGACAGAAGTTTACACCTGCACACTGACTCCAAGCCACAACATTCATTCAAAAGACTACATTTCGAGCCCAAATGGATCCATGTCGGATCAAAAGGCTTAAAAATGGAGATGAAGATTGAGGAAGATCTGAGTGGGATCAAAATGTTGTCTTTTTCAAATAAAAGTTGTGGGCAGACGCTACATTTTTCATTCATGCATGCATAAGAAAAACATTCTCTGTAGAATTATGCATCTTCTGTAAATCTTCCATGTTTATTCTCAGTCCAGAGAGAAACTGGACTTCTACATTAGTTCTACATTAAAGCCAACATGATGATTTCCTGTTTACTATACTGACTTAATGGGAGCTGCAGCTGCATTGGAGGCAGCTGTGGACAGACCGCTGGTGGTGCCGAACTTCTCCTGTCGGCGGCGAACGTCACGTGGAGGCTTGGCGGCAGAATTTACATATGCCAACTTAACCTGCCGTCCTGCCGGGAGGAACACAACACTAACACTCAAACATGAACATCAAACGGCCTTCATAAGTAAACATTTCATAAATCTTTTCATCTATAGGACGTTACTTTAGGTGTGTTTTGGTCTGTGCAGGACTCAGTCTTCACACAACCGTGATAAATTATGCAGTGTTTGAAAGCTTTAAGCTTCCTGACTCTGTGCAAAGCATTTAAAGATCCTCACATCACTGCAACAGCTGCTGCTTTAAAAGGAGACCAAGGTTATGACTGTAATCAAAAGGGTTGAAGAACAGGAACCTTTTTATTTTGGGTGCATTATTTTCAGGCAAAGAAAAACCTGTAACTGGAGAAGCACTGATCATGTTTTCACTTTTCTATTTCACAGCCTCAGTGACTTTTCATATAGACATCAGATACAACTTTAGTCAGTGAAAACTTCTCCTACCTTTGGGTTTGTTGGCGTGGGCAGAGGTGATGTTCTGGGTGAGCATCCTCAGTCGCTCCTCGCGCTCGTCGTGCAGTCTCAGATACAGTTCCCTCCACGACTCGTACTCCTGAGGAGACTCACGCTTGAAGTCCCGGTGACAGTGACGCATCCACAACTCATCAGACTCCTCTGTAAAACACTGAAAGAAGAGGAAAAGAGAAACTTTTTTTTACAAGTCAGGGATAAATAAAGGAAATTAAAAGCAATCTACCTGATGAAGGTTCCAGAGTGACTGATGAACTGGTCGGAGCACACAAGAGACAAAATCAGGGTTTACAGGCCCATAAATATAATTTTTTTTCTTTTATGTCAAAGTAAAATGGGAATTAGAACTAAATGTAGAAATATCAGAGGACTGTAACATCTGCAAACTCCAGGCAATTGGTTAAATTTAATGTGTCTGTAGAAAATTGCAAAGGACGAGGACGCTGAAGTGTCTCAGTTTGGATAAAATTAAGGACCTTGGAGACACAAACTCAGTAGAAGAAATGTATTTTTTTCCACCTTCCTTTGCCTTAAATTGTGACACATAAAAAGTGGAAAATCCCTCCCGTTTCCTCATGTATTTTGATTTTTGTTGGTGGAACGTGTGTGGTCGTCTGCAGCAACCTTTCATATTGCGACAAGCTGCAACATGCACAGTTGGAGTCAAAAAAATAATTCATTCAAATAATTCATGGATTTTTTTTTCTCTATGTGTGTTTGTTTTGTTGTTCTTTGTGTGAGTGGTGGGTTCGGGATCTGCTTCTTGTGTGTTTGTGTAGTCTGTCTTCATGGTGGAGAGGAGGTCGTATGACTCAGGTCTGTTTGGCTGAATCTGACATTTTGGTCGATCCTCACTGCTTCAAAGAACCGTGACCTGGTTTTAGGGTTAGAATTAGGATTATATTCTGTTTAGAGTAATGGTTGGTGTTTAGTTGTGATGGTTATGGTTGGGGTTTGGGGTTCGGGCCGAGGGAATGCACTTCATCAGTGTGTGTGTTACCTGGTTGCTCTGCTCGATGCGGTACAGCTGCTCTGGCGTACAGCGCTCCAGAACCGGTTCCAGGATGTCAAACGGCACGCCTCCCACCTCAGCGATGGCTGAAAGAGCACAGGGACGCCAGACAGTCATACCTCTGCAGTAGCTTTCGTTTGTTTGCCCCACCTTATGATACCAGACGGGTGGAGTGCTGAGTCAGGAGATGAAGTACAAATTGACTCTCAAATATTTGTCTAAATTTCCTGTTTATCTTTTATCTTTTGTGGTGAACTGGTCCCATCTGACGCCTGTACAGAGGATCACAAGCTGTCAAGAAATTAAATGCACTGAAATTTACAGGCCTGGAGATGCAGGGGTTAAACTGGGATTTTAAAGTGGGGCGGTTGGGTATGGGTGGGGTGGCTTCCACAGACCAGAGTGTGGGCAGTTTTCATGGAGACTATTTCTTCACCAGAAAGTCGTTTTAATGAGAACTGTCAACACTGTCCAGAGTAACAAAGGCTCTGTTTCGAAAAACATTTTTACAGGCTGTACCACAAACTAATGGAGGTAAAGGCCCTTCACCTCAAAAATACCCAAATAAACTTTCAGTAGCAGAAAAGTTGTTTTTATGTGTGTTTAACTTGTGCTCACGAAACACTGAAGTTTCTGTCCATGCATAAAAATAAACACATCTTTTCACTGAGGCAACCACAGTACCTCCAGTAACTTACAGCCTTCGTACAATGAATTGTGTTTTATTATCAGGCTTATTATCTGTTGCCCTGTTTTTATTTACCACAGTGACCTGATAAGTTCCACACCTGCAGTACTGCCGCTGCATTTCAGCAGTAAAACTGAAAACTCCCTGTAACAATCTGACACGGCATCAGCTCCACTCACAATCAATGTTGTTCTGCAGCACGCGGATGCACTGCTCGTACAGGGTCATCATCTTGGGCAAGTAAGCGGTCTTGGATCCTGAGTAGACCACCATCTTGGAGTTGAACCGCTTCCCTGTGAACCCGGCATCCTCCTCATCGTTGCAGACGGGAACTGAAAGTAAAGAAGGGAGGGAGTGAAAGTCTGACAGTTTGACACAGAGCAGGGAGAACAGTTAAAGATATGCTGACACAGACAAGAGCCTTTTCCACGAGAGCTTGATTAGGATTTCTCGAAATGCAAGTTTGTACATGTTGAAGCTTAAATTTTGGTACTCGACACCAAAGTTATGTTTGGACAATCTGAGCAAGAGAGACGCCTTCAGGCCTCAGAGGTTCACAGCTGCACAGTGAGAAAAACACACAAATCACTGAAATCAGCAAATATTGTGTTGAACAGACATTGGTGAACTTGAACTTGAATTTTACATGAAAATCCATTCAGGTCGCTCCAGGTCAGACAACCAGCCTGAAGTTTGTGTATGACTGGAGAATGGTCACTATTAAAAGGTACATTCAGGATTTCAGGTGTGCAAATTAGCTTTGAGGCACTTTCTTTATTATTCTAATCATATTCTTGGGGGGCTGTTGAATGCAGTGACAGAATTTAGTGTCCCCATTTAATGCGCACACACACACACACACACACACACACACACACACACACACACACACACACACACAGGACCTAATAACACAAAAACTGAAGCTACTCTGCTACGTTTTGTTTCTTGCACGATGCTCTTCCTCAGGAAACAGAAAAGGAAAGAAACAGGAACAATGATGGAACATGATGGTCACCATGATATTACTACTCTAAAGGAGGAACTGCAAAATTGACGTTTGTTAGTTTAGTGGTCCTGTGACCTAAAAAGCTGATTCAACATGATATTGGTGAGTAGACACCACATTAATTTTTATTTTAAGGGGATTACCTTTACGTCTCTGCGGGGACAGCGGCGTGACGTCGATGGAGGGTAGAGGTCTGTAATTGGGTTGAATTGCTGGCAGAGGGATTTCAGGCAGAGTGGGAACAGCTTCAACCACCTGCAAACAACAATACGCTTACATCAACAAACAGGATCTGCAAACAACTTTTACGATAACAAACGATAACGAAACTAAAAAGTAACGTTGTGGAGAAAAGCTGTCAAATACACAGTGGGTTAAAGGTATAGTTTGACATTTCGGGAACTACACTTGCAGAGTTAGATGAAAAGATACTGTGCTTTCATATGTGTCTGTTCATGAAATAGTTAGCTTAGCTTAGCATACAGACTGGACTAACCTTTGCTGAATCGCTCATTTCGCTCTACTGTTGCTATCTAAAGATAGTTTTAAATAGTAAAAAACAGGGTGACTTGCAGCTGGTTTGACTTGAGAGATGTTGTTTGTTGAACCTGTTTCCAGTCTTTATGCTAAGCTAAGCTAACTGTCTCCTGGCTCCTGTTTTAAGGACATAGAAAACACAGACAAGTGGAAAGTTATCAACCTCCTCATTAAACTCTCAGCAAGAAGGAAACAGTTTTTCCCAAAATGTCAAACTATCCTTTAAAGGTAATGACACTAATTTCAATAATGCTGTTGTAGAGAAGCTACTGTTGCTAGGAAACAAACATGATTCTACAAAATAAAAGCACAGCTTTGGTTCCTGGAAAGAGATTGACAGGCTCAAGGCTACATGAAGTCCTTAAAGACTCCAAGATCTCAGATTTTCACTTTTTACCCAGACCAGGCTTAACTTAAAAACTGCAACAATTAGTCGATTAATCAATTAGTTGATTAACAGAAAATGAATTGTCACTGGTTTTAATAGTAAATTGATCATTTCAGTCATTTCTCTGGTTGGAGCTTCTTCAGTCTGATGATCTGATGCTGTTCTTTATCACATGACAGTTGACTGATTATATTTATAGTTTGGACAATTGGTTGAATAAAACAAGCAAACAAAGTGTTTGTTTTTTTTAAACAAAACTTTTAACTTTTAATTTAAAAAGCTCCAGAAAAAGCTTCTAAATAGACCCTGAGTGAAGATAATTTTGTTAAACTACTCACTCCAACTACTAAGTAAAATACAGATTCATGTTTAATGTAGAAAAAAATCACAAAGAAAAACATGAGAAATTATTTCTTTATGAACTTTTTTATGAAGTTAAAACAATTCAGGCTCTTTGTTTGTTCTCACCCTCTTGCGTTTTTCCGGTGGCGGGGCAGCAGCTGATGAACTGGAGCTTGAATGTTGCCTCTTGTTGCTCTGAGTGCCGTTCGCCTTGCTCACTTTGGAGGAAGAGGAGGAGGAGGAGGAGGTCACAGGTGGTGGAGGGGTGCGTGAATGATGGGAAGACGACATGGAGGAGGATGAGTGAGACGGCCGACTGTGTGACGATGATGATGGCTTCTTCTTCTTCTTGACAGACGTTGGGGCGTCGTATGTGAGGAAGGACTCGAAGGACATGGTGGGAGTCTCAAAGTCCTCTTCCTCCTCCTTGGATGGAGATTCCCTCGGTGCTCGTGGTCGCCCTGTAAATAAAGAAGTAAACAGAAAAGGCAGAAGATGCAGTGAATTATGGGATGTCGGGATCCTAGTGTGTGATAACCTTTTATCTCTGGTCTCTGAAAACACAA
Source organism: Trachinotus anak (assembly GCF_046630095.1). Taxonomy (NCBI): domain Eukaryota; kingdom Metazoa; phylum Chordata; class Actinopteri; order Carangiformes; family Carangidae; genus Trachinotus; species Trachinotus anak. Next base: position 21,352,696 of record NW_027273867.1, on the reverse strand, counting down.
AAATTCACGTTGTGCCACTGGGATTTCACACTGACCTGAGGCTGACAGATGGTAAGACCTTTCAAACAGAGCTGAAACAGCTTGTTGGCAGCTTCAAACCAAAGCTGCAACTAACAATATTTTCATAATCAAACTAACAACTAACAACACTAATCTCTACATCTGCAAAATATCATAATATCTAATGATTATTTTCACTATCGACTGATCTGCTAATGACTTTCTTGATTGACTGATTAATTATTTTGTCTATAAAATCCCCAAAATAAATGCCATTTCAATAAATGCCATTTCAATAAATGCCATTTCAAATCGCTTGTTTAGTCAACCAGCAGTCTATAACTCAAACACGTTCAGTTTACTGTTACAAAAAAAAAAGCATCAAATTCTCACATTAAAACAAAAATGCAACCACAGAATATTTGACATTTTTCCTTGAAAACAACGAGAATTATTAGTCGATTACTGAAATGGTTGGTGATTGATTTTCTGTGGTTGACTAATCAACTAATTGACTAATTGCTGCAGCTTTACAAATGTCCATGATAAACTCTCAGAACTTGAAGTGACGCCTTCAAATTGTGTTATTTGTCTGACAAACCTAAAGATTTTGTTTCAAGAAATGAATCAACAACATATGTGACACAGAAGAAGTGGAAAATAAATTTGAGAAACTTTTTTTTTTTTGTTGACATTTTCACTTGAAGAATGATTCAAATGTAAAACAACCCACACATACAGTTGATGATGCTTTATACTGATACTGACGAGCAAATAGATGAAACAAAACATTTAATGTTAATGTGTCCAAAATTCTCAAGAAAGAGCAATGACTCAGTGTCGTCTGTTTTCGTCTTTAAATGAAAGTATATCACTTCCTGCCAGCACAGTCACCTAACACTGAACCTACAGTGTCTCCATTCACTGGTTCAGGATGTGTTTCTCTGCCGTGGCCACATTTTGTGATCTCGGCTGATAAAGAAACATCGCCTCTGCTGCACAGAGCTGCACAACTAATTCTCTCATCACCACATAATCATTATTTTGGCGTCAACGATTAATTAAACTTGATCAATTGCAATAATGAAGCTTTTAAGGTAAAACAGCTGCTGTGGAGCATCAAAGCAAGTGCAAAGTATTCACAGTTGAACTGTTGCACCAATCAAAGGCTTTTGTTTCAGGCAATCTGTAATTAACAGAACTGCTTTCTAAACACAGTGGCAAGTGTAATGTAACTGCTTTATCCACTTAGAAATAAATCCTTATATATTTCATTGTAGGCTGTGGTGTAATTATCACACAGTCCAGTCCACGCTGTTCTAGACAGGAACAGAACCAGAGACGTACGACAGACAAAACACGCTCACCATCATCTCCTCCTTTCTTCTTCTCTTCTCTCTTGCTCTCTTGCATGTTAGACTTCCTGCTGTGTTTAGCAGGCTTCTGTACCGGACTCTGCTGTCTCTCTCTGTCTGCAGCACGCCTCTTTCCTTCACCACCTTCTCTTCCTCCTCCTCCTCCTCCTCCTCCTCCTCCTCCTCGATCGCTACTCGTCTGTGTGTGGCGTTGCCGTCGTTCCTCGTCCCGGTCCCTGTTTCGGTCACTGTGGTGGTGGTTCTTGCTGGGCTCTCTGTTTGGTTTCGCATGACGGACTTCTTTGCGAGGAGGAGGAGGAGGGGGACTGGGCTCGGGCTCGGGCTCGGGCTCGGGGCTTTCGTACTCGTCCGACTGGTAGCCTCCTCGCTGTGAGGGGCTGTACTGCTCGTGTTGAGGAGGCGAGGGCGAGTAGTTGGTGTGATAGCCTCTCTCCTCTTCTTCCTCCTCTTCCTCCTCCATGTAGGAAGGCTCTTCCTCAGGAGAGGGCTCCCGGGCGTATCTGTCACCTCCTCCGCCACCTGCCTCTGGGCCTCGAGAGTGTGTGTGTGACCGAGAGGCCTCTTTGGCGTGACTGTTGGGTCTGAGGGAGAGAGAAGGGCAGTGGTGAAAAACAGTGGCCACACCATCAGAGTGAGAGTGAAAAGAAAAGTTACGACAATTACTCAACCACAGTTACAAGTTACTTTGCCGAATAAAGTTTTGCAAAGCATGAAAACAAATCCTTGGGAGAAGAACAAAAACATGCGTTGCTATTTGTTAAACACCTAAAATATTAAAACAATAACTTTAACACCAGGCTGAAAATCAGTGTTCTGCTCTTCTCTGTGGCTGAAAGTTTCCCATCAGTTTCACCTGTGAACACACCCAGCCCTACTGATGGGTGTGGTTGGTTGTAGTCAGAAGTGCTTTGTTGCACCTGTAACTATAACTACATCCAACAGTGATGACACAGTGTCCTGGAGCAAGATGAGACATTAAAGCACTGGAGATGCATGTTGCTCTTCAAACACAGATTAACACATCAATAATTAATTAGCAGTCAGGACAACTGATCAGAAATATGCCTTTGAACAATAAAACCATGGATGTAAGACTTTGCAATAACACGTCCCCTTAATTAGCATTTATAAGCAGTTCACAAGCATTTAATAAATGATGTATGTATGTAGTTGCTAACAGTTGCAAGGGTATTTTATATATATTATATTATATATACTTACGTATCTGTATTTTATGCGTTTATTATTGTACAGCATTTGACAACAATTATAAGTTCTCCTATGCAGACATGTTTTATATTATTACAACTGTGCTTCACTATATTCATTATCTGTTTATATACCAGCCTCCATTGAACAGGAGGAGCTGCTAATACATTAATAAACACTTACATGTGCTTACAACAACATTATACTGTCTATAAAATGTGTATTAAATGTATGTATAATGCATATAAATAAATAATAATAAATAAAGGACAAATAGGGGGACTTGAAGTAAAGTGTTCCTGACTTTGCTTCCTTTACTACTACACAAAGAAGATGAGTATTTATTCCTCTCAGGGACATCCCAACAATCCCAGAGGTCATGACCTCCCAACAGGTAGACAGAAAAAAACATGAGGCACAAAAATAACATTCAAATACACAGGCGGGAGCATGGTCTGGATAATTTCATAAGGCTGCGACGTGCAACAATTCATTTTACAATCTGGGTCAGCAGACTTTTATGTACGACTAACAATCGAATCTTCCTGAAAGGCTGCAAAGTCAGGATCATAAAAACAGGCTTTTTGTTTCACATTTCAGAGTCAGCGAGCTCCGTCTGGCTGCACAACCTGTCAGCGCTACAGTTCACTCCTGACACCTGACGACATATAGGAGGTGGACAGTTTTTTATTTTTATAGGGCTGCTTTCCGTCTCATCTACAGGGAGAAAACTGCTGTTCTCCTGGAGTATCAATTCCACAGTATTACTCTACTGAACATGTGGAGCAGTATGACTGAGTGTAGCAGAAATGTGTGGTGTTTTTGAAAACACTGGAGCCTTTTTTTTCCTCCTCTTAGGAGAAAACAACCTGGCTGACGAGCAATCAGCGATAATGAGTCTCAAGTGAACGGTGCACATACCATCCAGTGCATATGATCACTGCAGGAACAGAGAAATACAGTATCCAGACACACGAGAGCTAAAACGTGGACCGCTTCACTCCTTACTACTGTTTGCATGTTGAGGCAAAGGTATGCAGAACAGTACCTGTCTGCAGACTGAGGAACCAGTTTCTTCCATTTGGCTACAAGGCTTTTTGCAACCTCTCCAGCTACTTCATGTTTCCTGAAAGAGTTCACAGTCTTCCCCACTCCAGTTTCCTACGAAAGAACAGAGGAAAGTGAGTGCATGGACACTGACCGCTCTTATGTAGCAACCAGGCCTAAATTTACTGGTTTATTTTTCTTACCGTAGGTAGATATCACATGAGAAGAGCCTGACATTTACTCTACATGTGTTCATTTGACTTTTACAGCTGTTATCATATCTTAGGCAGCTCCAGCCGAGTGATCTGATTGGTCAGAGACATGTTCAGGCTCTGCTGATAATTGCCATAAATCTCACAGAACGAGATAGAAAAACTGAGTGAACAAGACATTTTTGTTCCCAGGAAAGTTCCACTTCACATTCAGTTCATTTTCATTCCCGGGATCTCGTGTCCTATGGAGCAGTCATGGAATAAACGCCTTGCTCAAGAGCATAAGCAGCTCACCTGAGAGACTGTAGTTTGAGCAATTTCACTACTGCACCATTACTTTCGCTTTTGTGTTTTTCTTTTTTTATTGGCACAGATTCTAGTTTTGAAATCAAGAGGATCTGAACCGTGAATCAACAAATACTTACCACCAGTATATGCACAGTCATGGGAAGCTCCCCCAGTCTTTTGAGGGTCTTTAGTAGCTGCAAAATGAGATACAAACAAAACTAATCATTTAAAGAGAAGGTGCTGGAATTAAAGTAGATGCACAATCCTGATGTTCAGTGTCAATTCTACTGCAGAGGATTTCACAGCTGAACTCACAAGTAGCATCCATTACATTACTGAACATAATTAAATGAAGCACGAGTCTTCATTTAAATCTAATATTTCTCTAAATACAAGAAAAAGTTACAACGGCTACTTTTGTTAGAATTTGTACAGAAAGAGACATTAACAGTATCGTTATCATTTTGGTGATTATTATGGGTTGAGACAGTGAGATATATAAATTTGCCAACTGTAAGATGTCAGGATGTTAACATCAATGTAACTGTCCCTTTAGTAAATCAGTGAGCAGGCCTGTTTTATCTTTATGCCTCATGTAAAAAAAACAAAAACAGGCTCCTGTCTCATTATTTTAGTTTGATTACATAAGTTAATTTGTCACGACCGCATTATTTAATTATTAATTTTTTAAAGGTTATTTTTTGCCTTTATTCTGATAGCAATAGTGAGTGAGAGACAGGAAAGTCAGGCAGAGAGAAAAGGGATGACATGCAGCAAAGGGTCACAGGTCAGATTCAAACCCGGCCTGCCGGGGTTAAGACTAAGCCGTCATGGTAGGTGCTCTACCAGGTGAGCCACCGAGGCGCCCCTACTACATTATTTTCTTGGCAAACATTTTCAACAGATTTACTTTAAATGTAATTTTATTTGTGTTTGCAGAACTATACAGAATATAGTTTAAACCTAGTAATTAAAATTGTATAATTTATAATAATTTTATATATTTGTATTGTGATACTTATTGTAAGTCAATGTTATCACCAACTACTCACTACATTACAATATTTATATTAATGTTGTTATATAAACATGACATATACAGTGATAAGGGAACAAGTGTCACACCAGTGTTCATGATCAGATACAAGGAATAAATATTAAAGTGAGGGTTGAAGCCTTTCAAAAATTGACCAAGATAAATTGTAGGTCTTTAAAGGAAACATAACCCAGTGAGGACGGTGGTTGATTAATTTTAAGCATACTCACATATCTGTATGCATGTTTGACGGTTTTATTCACAGGTTTCAATTTCAACCACTTCTCTCACTTCAGCTTGATTTACATGAAAACATTCTCAGATGTGGAGCATCTTTGTTCACATTTTATTTCCTTGTTAAACTCTCTAATGAAAAGCATTTAAACCTGGGGAACTGGTCTGATGGGAGAAGTGGAGGGGCTCTTTCTGACCCTTGAATTATGATATTATTCTCTTTGTAGTTACATTAAGAAAGCAGTGTTGCTGTCTGGCTGCACATCCAACACTGAGTCCTGCCTCATGGAGACTGAATGATGTCGTGGCCTAACAGGGCAGGGCTAAAACACTAAGCTGTCATTTCTTTCTTCCTTTTTTTTTTAAAACTAAAATCATTACTTCTGGAAACCGGATTGTGGCTCGCATTGCCCAATCCTATCACACAGAGCCTGATTGTTTTGTCCTGGGAAGCACTGTTACATGTCAGCACGGAAAGTAAACAAAGGGAAGGTCGCACATCGTCAGCTATCGTGACTATCCGCTTTTAATTTCCAATATTTTAACATCAGACCCCGGCGCAGAGACAAACAGCGGTGCAGTAGCTTAATTTAACCCAAATCAGTTTAACATTAGAGGCCTGGAGCCGCTGTCATTACTGTCCACACTGCCGCTGGTTAGCTGGATGGCTAACGGCTAACGGCTACTCTGGCCTCGAGTTCCGCTGCAAGATAAATCACGCTGTGGCTTCTGGTATAATTTCACTACGTGACAGAATATCTACGGACAGGTGTTGTACCTGACAGGTGTTAGTTTTGACTAAAAGCCGCGGTTAAACAACTACGTTATAACAAGTTAAAACCCCTCGATTATTGTGACGTCCACATGACGCATTCACGGGCTCTCGGGAATATTGAGATTCAAAGATAAGCACTAATTACTCATATTCAAACTTGTATATAGCTTACAGAAAACAAATATTTAGGTATTTTCTTGCAATCACTCCCAATTACATTAGAAGCAAATGTGAAAACATTTCAAATTTTATAAAATAAGCAGTGAACGTCCATTAAAGTGGAATCACGATAAAATCCACCCACTATTAATACTTTTTATGGTGACACCAGTCTCTAAAATCTAAAATTAAGAACTGCAAAATAACTATCATTTACTTATTTTACTCTGATAAACATGAACAAGGATAAATAAACACGAACAAGCGTGTTTTTGAGTGTCGATTCCACACAGACACATCCCAAGAATGTGCAGTACCATGATTGTATTGCCTTGTTGTTTGTGAATTTATTGTTGCAGACTTTTATTTTTTTATTACTGATTCCTGACATTTCGTAATTTAGGAAATAATGTGCAAATGGATGATACTAACATTTTCCTACTGTTACAGGATCAGCACGAGTAGTATTTCTGACCCAAAACACTGCTAAACATCAAGAATTTCAGATGCCGGAGCGCGACAGCGGCCCGTGAACGCAACATTTAAAAAACCGTTTCGACTGTCGGGAACTGTGGCGGCCGCAGCTTCTTTCGGCCTCCGACGAGGAACCACCGCCTGTCGGCAGCCAGTCGGTGGTAAAGCCCAAACCTGGCCCTCTCCACCTGTTAAGCCATTACCTTTCGCGGCTCCGGGTTCTCCAGTAGCCGGGACTGAAGTCTGTCCACTGTTTCCAGCAGTTCCTCCGCCATGTTTACTGCTGGTACCCTGTCGCCCGGAAACTACTTCATCCTGACTGAACACAGAAAAAAAGAAGAGGTTCCGTTAGTTAGGTTTTCGCCACGGCGGGACACAGACACCAGTTTAAAAATAAAATGAAATCACTCAGCTTCAATACGTACATCTAAGATTAAATTATTATTTTTTGAAAACAGGGACAAGGCTGAAGTTCGCTCGTTAAAAGAAATTATTGTGAAAGACGGAAATACGTCACCACGCAGCCGACGTCGCACACAGGAACACCTGTTCGTCCGACGGTGAAAACGCTGAGTTAGCAGCTGTAGCCTCCAGTTTAACCAAAAATAAATACACCTTTCAACAAAAAGACAGTATTCTGCGGGCTTTTATGTGAGCTGATAGTTCTTCTTTGCTTTTTTTATCAAGCTTTATAAATTTGAGGATTAGTTGTTTAATGGTATAGTTTGTAAAAAGTCAACAATTTTTATATATTTTGTTAAAATCAACAGATGTGTTTGTATTTTTGCTTAATGTTGGTCATTAGTTTTCTTTCATTTAACATCAATTAATTGACAGATAATTTTTGAATTTGAAGCCTAAAAGTCACCACCAGAATCTGCTATATGTGTAAATTAGTAGATTTAGTAAATGGGTAGTTATCCTATAGTAACTTTAGTGACTAGGGATACATTAGATAACATGTTTTAAAGTCATTTATGACGGGAAGGGGAATGAGTGAGGTTAGCGGTCAAATAAAGATAGCAGATTTACAGGATTAAAACCAAAACACCAAGGCCCCCAAGTAGGGGATGAGGCGGGGTCGGGGGGGAAGAGAGCTGGCGTCTTTTGGGATATTTTTGGAGGGGAGGGCTACAAGGGGTGCCTGTATTTGGAAATGGAGGTGTATGCTGAAGGTGGGAGGTGTAAAATGAATGAGGAGGGTGTGATATGAGGTCAGGGAGGCGGTGCTGGAGCTTGGAGGGTTTGGGGGGTTGAATCATACGTCACAGCTCTGGTTGGGACCTTGATTTCCCTCTGATACTGAGACACACACACACACACACACACACACAGCACTCTGACAGACTGACAGAGGACGGAGGGACGAAGCAAAGAGGAACCTGTGAGAGAACAACAACAAAGAAAAAGGAAGAACATAGAACAGAGCCCAAAGAAAGAAGCTTAGAAAGCAAAGGAAAGGAAGAAAAGCAGGAATCAGGCAGGAGAAAGAGGTAAAATACATTTAATTTTATAGCATTTACAGCTTGTGGAGGTCAGAAGAGTTGTAACTTAATGGACCAAAGCACTTCTGTATCTTAAAATCCCCCCATGTACTTTTATTTCCATTATAAATTCCTTAAATCTGTTTCTCTTTTTTTGTTTTTTTTACATTGACAGTAATGCAGACGCACTGCAGAAGACAGAAACCACATCTCAAAAAATACACATCTCATGGTATCATCTTATGAATCTATAGTAATTATTTATTTAACTGTTGAATGGAAACAATGTGAAGCAGTTACCAGTTGTTGCTGGGATATTACTACACTGCAGGGGGTGTAAGTCCTTCTTTTTCCAGTCCATAGCTGTAAAACACACACACACACACACACACACACACACATATTCTGTGGGTCAGCACTTATAAATACTCTCATGAGATAAGTAAAAGAATTCAGCTACAGCCACAAAGTGACAGATGTGGTGGGGAGGGATGCCGGGTGGTGTTTTGTATGTGTGCATACGCTGTATACACAGAGTCAGGTGGTGGACGAAGTAACAGAAACACCTTGCAATCCAGCAACAGCAGTTTGGTAAAGCTCAAAATATTCAGGTTTATTTAGGAGCTGATTCAGCTGAATGGTAAGTTTTAAGGATCTATGGTCCAGAGTCTTGTTAAAGCAGCAATAATCAATATTCTTATATTAACGATGGCTCACATCGACACTGGTATGTTAAAGAGGTTGCTCATGATGACAAACACATGGAAAATTATGACTCAACTCTGCAGTTCTCTAAGTGTTTCAGCGTCTTTCAGCTCATCGTGTGGCTGATTCTAGTGTTTGGGTTCACTCTCACTGATCTCACAGCGTCACAATGAGTGACCAGCTGCTGAACACAGTGGGGGATTTAACAGCTTACAAGCCAGATGTTTCTTTAGGAAGTTGATGGAGACCGAAAGCAGAGTTGAAAGAGAGTGAATTTTGGATTCAATCATCACGAGGTCAAAGACATGACTCCAAATGCTAATGTTGCTGTGTAAGTGTGTTAAAAGGCGATTGTTTGCTAACAGGATCACCATGACAATTTAAATGGTGATGATCACAACCTGTTTCTGTCGCTCTAAGTTGGCTAAAAAGGCTGGTTTAAAAGGAGTGGTTTAGTATTTTGAGAAATAAACGTATTCACTTTTTGCTGAGAGTTAGATGAGAGAAGTGATATCACTCTTATGTCTAAGTATGAACCCTGAGCCAGGAGGGGAGTAGCTTAGCTTAGCATAAAGAATGGACACAGGGGACAACAGTCAACCTGCCTCTGTCTAAAGTTCAAAAACATGCCAATATCCAAAGTTGGCCAACATCAGTTTTTCATTTGTAAGTGGAAGAATATGTTTATTTATTTACTTTAAAAAAGTGTCGCAGAAATGTATGCTTTAAACCCAAAGTGCTCAAGGCAGATTCGTTCACAAGCACACTGAGGTCGATGTCTAAAAATAAAATGTCAAGCGTGCTTGACATTGGTGCTTAGATTACCACCTCTCTTCTTTTCTCACACACTTAAACAGTTGATTTTCTGGTCTGAATTAAGCCCCAAACACATCACCACCTGGCAACCACAAATTAATCTGCAATTAAGCTCTGTTAATTCTCTGTTCGCCCCCGTCACGCTGTTAAAAACAACTGAGGAACATCCATCAGATTACTGAGGAGACACTGTTGGTTTCATCACTGTGACCTGACTTTAGACATAAATTTAATGTTAACAATGTTGAAAACAAAAGAAGAGTTGACCGGGTTGTAGCCAGAGTAGGTTTAGGATGTAAATAAACACAAATGGGTCCAGAGAGATCTAGGAGGTGAAGCTGATGTCTCTCTGCAGCTCACATGTTATGATGAACCCTCTGGGTCAAAACGCTGGCAGTCATTCAAACTGAGCTCTATTTTTGTCCAGCTGCATGTTTACAGTAATAGCTTTCAGAGTAATCTATTACACATATAGATTATTGCAGTTTAGGCCGAGGGATTGCAGGAGCATCTGGCTTTTGTCTAAAATCAGAATCTTTTTCAGAATAATTTGGGAACTCATTGGCTCGTAGATTTTCATGTTGCACTGACAATCATCGCTTTGATTCTTCAAAACCTCCATTTGTTCTCGTTCAGGTGCTGTGTCTGTTGGGTATCTGAGGCCTTCTGGAGTTTGATTACATTTTCAAAAATCTTACAGTTCAAGTATCTCATACAAGAATAATCAGAATCAGCTTTAAGGGCCAAGTATTTGGCCAATTTGACTTTGGTTCCCAGTGGCTCTCATTGAACAAGGTGCAAAGTATGGACGAGTGCAAAGAGAGCTGAAATAAATATTGAGTGGGTAGTGTAATAATTTCATTTTTATACAAACAGTAGGTGGTTATGTAACTAATGATGGGTAATGTCAGCTTGTTAAGTGGATGTTTTAGTGTTACAGGGTAGCAGCTGGATCCAGGGTTGACCAGGGGTCTGTAGTGGTGTTTTACGCCTGCGTCCTGACTGGATGGTCGGCACCAGTGATCTTTTCTGCAGTTCTGACTGTGATGGATGTGCAGAGAACTGACTCGATGATTAACTGGATGAGCAGCTCCTCAGGCAGGTGGAACTTCCTGAGCTGGTGCAGGAAGGTTTCCCTCTGAAGTCCGCTGTCCTCTGAATTATTTCGAGCGTGATCAGGTCCAGGGTGTTGTGACCACACCAGAGGGCCAGCTGTTCCACTTCCTGTCTGTGCGCAGACTCAGCATAGTGTATCGGATTTTAAGGTCAGGAGTTTAACAGACGGGTCTCCTGAGGTGTAGGTGTTGGTGTAGAGTGGGGAGAGCAGGCGTCCCTGAGGGGTGCCAGTGTTGACCGTCCAGGTGTTGGAAGTTGGCGATCCGCTGACAGGTGGAGGCGGGCACAGTGAGATGGGTGACTTCGGAGAGGAGGACTTCTGGGATGATGATGTTGAAGCCCGCTGTCGTTTTGAAAGGAGATGCTGTTGTTGGTTACAGTATATTTATCAGTGAGGATGATGATGGTGCTGGTGATGGTGGGGGGTGGGTGGGGGGGTGGGGGGTGAGGTCTGATTCCCAGTTTGTGGATGACAGAGCAGCTGCTCCCTGCGTTAACCTTGGTCCCAGATATTTTTGACGGCTGATCCATGCAGAGCAGAGATCGCTTTCATGCCAACAAATCGCTCGGTTAACAACTGATTTGTTTGTTTGAAATGTCACCAAGTCTCTGATTTTACATCTCAAAGAAATTATTTCCAGTGGTGAAAAGTTTCTAGATGCATTAACTCAACTTCTGTACTTGAGTAAACTTTTGAGGTACTGGTACTTTAGTTGAGTCTTTCCGTTTCCTGCTACTTTATACTTATATTATATACTCCACCACATTTCAGAGGGAAATGTACTTTTTTCCTGAGGTGTGGGGACGACAGTTATATTTTTGAGAAAAAGCAGAAAAATATGTATGTTTTTTTTTATAAGACAGAGTCTATGGAGATCATTACATTGCTCACGAGTAAAAAAAACATTGTATATTTTTTTTATCCTCCACCATGTTGTTTATGGAGCAGTCAGATATGTTTTTATCCTCACTCTTTGCCACCATTTGGCACTAACACTGAATCTATCACCTTCCCACTTGTTTTTAATGGCTCTATGCCTCAGTGATCGTTCCTCTGAGAGGGTCACATTCACAGAAGCCCTGACACAAACCCACCAATCCAAACTTAGTGAGCTCATGCTGCAGCACTTTGGATGATCGGGATTTTCTGATGTGACAGGGTTATGCAGTGTCCCGGCTGCTGGACGTTGCTGTTTCAACTGTTTTAAAGGGGATTGCAACATCCCAAACAGCCTATACCGCCTGTAACTGTGGGCCCCTCCTCTTCATATGACACCGACAGCAGCTGCTGCTCTGTCCTGTACGATCCTGTCTCCTGTCCATGTGTGGAGCCTGTTGGCCAGCGAGCCAGTGGGTGCTATTTAAAAAGAGCCAAGTTCAGACACAGAGCGAATGAGGAGGGGCGGGAAGAGAGACATTTGTGGTCACTGAGGGCTCACTGTAGCTGAATACTTTTTCCATGAGGATGGAAGTTTACAACTGAAGTTACAACCAAACTGGCATCTTGATTAGCTGACATTCAGGTTTAAGAGATTCAGGTTTCAGAGGCAGTGGCACTGGCAGTAGCATAATTAGCAATGCTAGTGTTATTTCAAATAACTTTATTAAGAGATTACCTGCAGCAAAACACTAAATTGGACCTATCAGAAGCCTGTCAGAAATTAATGGAAAATCTATTAAGTGACACTCATCTTTGATATTTTGAAACTTTATCAGTTTGTTCAAGTTATGGACAGTGTGTGGGATTCTTTAGTTTTCTGTCCAGGTCTTATTTTCTGTATTATCTTGTTTGTTTATTTAGATCCTCATTGGCTTTTGCATTGCAGCAGCAAGTCATCACCAAAAGGCTGAGGTCAACCCACAGTTTCTTTTATTTATATTGGAGCATTTTTCAGTTTTGGTTTGGACCTGATGTTCATGGCCTTTAGTCTTTGTTTAAATTGTTTTTCAAATCAAATGATAAAAGTGAAAAGAGACACAAGCACAAGAACAGATGCGTCCGATTCCTCCCACCCACGTCTCCTGCCAGTACAACCACAGCTAGTACAACAACAGAAACACAACCAAACCCAAAGACTAGATATATTACATCTGTTTGGTGACACCATTTCTCCCATTTGATTATTTCAGACCATCCTCTGCATATCAGCACTCACATATGATCCCTGCACACTCTGTTGCAGTCCCCCCTCTGCTCTGCTCCGCTGCAGTTTGCAGAGCTCGGCTCATTGTCAGCATGAATAAGATTCTCCAGTTGCTCTGTGGGCGAAATACACAGCCTGTGAAGTGCAGCAGTGAATGCCGGGGGCCACTATAAACCACAAATCCGACCCGGAGCTGGGCTTCATTTCTGGGTGCCTCGCAAAGGACACTCGCACCTGTCATTCACGCTGCCACTGGCCCTCAGAGACACAGAGTTTGTCAGTGATCCTCAGTTGGATTTAGAAAACGTGGTGGTACTCGGTGTGTTTGCTTGTGTTGTGTGTTGGTCAGAGATTAACTGTGCAATGTGCATCTGTCAGTGGGTTGGTGTGGCCTTCAGTGACCACGACACAATACAGTGATTCGGTTGTTTATGAAGAGTGGGGATATGAAAACACATTGTGGGAGACGAGGAGAGACGACAAAATTGGATCAAAAGTTTTTTCTTTGGCTTAATAGTCTGTCAGATAGGAAAAGTGATTTAAAAATGTATTTAAAGACCCTTAAAATATATTTTCTTACTCTGTTTGTTACTATAAGCATGGGGTAATGCATGAACACATAAGTTCTCAACATTTTAAACTAAATCTGACGACAGTTGTGGGTTTGTTTGTGTTTGTATCTGATTGATGAATGATGTAAAAAGTATACAATTACATCATTTTGAGATACATTTCCTCAAGTTACATTTATTTTATTTATGCTGTCCTGTATTATGGTAAACTCATAGGGTTTATAAACACATTCAAATACCCCAAAAATCTGATATGTTCAGTGAGTATTTGGCACAAATTTAAAATATATGTAATTTATTTTTGCAGTGAACCATATAAAAACTATGGTAAGGTTAATTTTGGCCACATTGTTGTTCAGATAGTACAGTTAGACTTGAAACCTGGAGTAAAGGAACAGGGTAATATAACAACAAAGGTCCTCAGCCTGTACAAACTGGTTTGGTGCAACTATATTTACAGAATGGTGCAGTTACACACATATAAACTGAATTTTAATACATGCCTTAAATGAGGTCCTGACACTGTCTTTTTGATTTGCAATAGACATTTTGTCTTTTCCCTCTTTTTCCAGGTGCTGTGTGCTGTGTTAAACCACCAACGAAATCCCATTTCTTCTTGTTGATTAGCTGGATTTTTAGCAAGTGAATCGGCGTCTCTGTCTGTCGAGAGCTCGACTCAGTAAACTCCACTTAAACATTTACTGAAGTTCATTAAAACCTAGACACCACAACCCTAGCGCTCAAACGATGGCCCCCAAGAAGAAGGCCCCCCGCCAGAAGAAGCCTGCCGTGGAAACCATCTCTCAGGTCGCCACCGCCCCACTGAAGGTGCAGAGCCTTGGTGACGGGGTGGTGGTGGTGGAGACCGGGGTGAAGAAGATCGAGCAGATGGCGGCGCTGGACATCGCTCAGCTGAACAGCCTCAACCTGCCCCTGCCGCCGCCCGTCATCAAGCCCGGAGAGAGAGGCCTCGGCCTGGGCAGCGAGCTGACGCGACCCCTGCACGGCAACGCCCTGCTGGAGGAGCTCAGCAAGATGCGCCAGGAGAAGTAAGTTCTGATAAATTCCTGTCGTCACTGTATTGGAAGTGATGAATTTAGATATGAAATGATGCAATTAAGACAGGCCTATAATTCAGTACATTTCGTTACTGTACAATTGCAGTAGTAATACTTTACAATGACATATGATACAATTTCAATACAATGCAAAATTACAACATGGTGTAATTTTAATAGAGTACAATTAAGGTTCAATCATTATTGATACAATTATGATACAATTTCAACACAATACAATTGTAATAATTATTTTTTTACAGTTCAATTATGATATTATACAATATAATTATGATATGATGCAATTGTGATACAATTTTATACTACAACACAATATGATACGATACAATTGATTGTGATTGTTATATTGTAATTGTATGATACATGTAAAGACATCAGAATTAAGATAAGATTACAATAAATATAATACAATCGTATTATAACTGTATTGTATAAGTTCAGATTATAATTATGTTGTATCACATTGTACCTTTTCATATTGTGTCATAATTATAATGCATTGGAGGAAATATATGGAACATAAAGCCATAAATCCAAATTATTTTGGATTATTTGCATCATATTTTTTAGTAGTACAGCATCATATTACACCTTTCAACTCAAGTTTAATGTAATGTATCATATGTATATTAAGTATTATATGATGTTTGGTATTGTATCACATTGTAATATCTCACATCCTATCGCATTGTGACAAATTCTATATATATATATATATATATATATATATATATATATAGAATTTGTGTATATATATATATATATATATATATATATATATATATATATATATATATATATATATATATATAGTTTTTTTTTAACAAGGTAAATTTGTCCCCCCCTTCCTCAGGTTCCTGACTGACCTGGAGTTGGCCTGTAAGACGAAGGCCTTTGACGTCCACAAGCTGGTCATCTCTTCAGTCAGTCAGTATTTCAGAGAGATTCTGGCCAAAGATCCAGGCATGAAGCGCTTGGAGCTTCCCTCCCTCTCACCTCTGGGTAGGCCAACCAAGATCAGTTTACACTCTGTCAACACTGCGTAATTTAAAGATTCATATTGTCCAACTCACCTGCCTTCCATTTAGCTCTTGCATCAATCAGTCAATTCACCCATAAATCATAAAGCATCAATGGCACTTTGGGCATATCAAATGCTTTTCTAGATCTAAAGGACCAATTTGTAAGTTTTTGCTATTGCTCTGTAGCAAACATTAGCATCAACAGCCGTTTACTTAGCAATCTAGAAGAAACAGTGCGAGTTCAGCGTCAAACTTCATCCCATCACTCACTAAGAGGTGTCTCCATTGGTTGAAGCAACCCTCTTGTTTTGTTTCTATTTCTCACTTCTCACTTCTTTCCTTCTACTGTTAGCATGCTAATCAGCTAGCCCCAGGTTAGTCGGCCCGTCTCATCACTTTCCAATACCGAGTCACAGCAGTATCCAGTCTGCCCTGAAGAAGTAGTGCTGCACAGAGATCGTATTGCAACCTCTTGTATTGCAAATACATCGATGGCTGAAGCCCTTGCAAGACTTCGTAAACAGATATTAATGCTACATTGGCTATGTAGCAATAGAAAAACTTACAAGGGGATTTAAAGGAAAAATCTGATTCCAAGAAGTTATTAATTTCCTTTGGCCACAGTAGCTTTGTTTCATCTGCCTGAAATAATTAATATGTGAGAGATGAATGTTTGACTGCAGTTGTGTCAAATGTTCTTGGTCCCTCTGCCTGTAGGCCTGGCCAATGTCATCACCTTCGCCTATCTGGGTCGCGTCCACATGTCGCTCTACACCATCGGCTGCACCGTCTCTGCCGCCGCCACCCTGCAGATCCCCCAGCTCCTCAAGATGTGCGTGGACTTCCTGCTGGCTGAGCTGAACGTCCAGACCTGCGTCTACATCTGGAACATTGCTGCTGCCTACGGCCTGCCGCCTGTGTGTGACGCTGCCCGCCGCTTCGTCCTGGAGAACTTTGTGCAGTTTGCAGAGACGCCACTGTTCTACCAGCTGACCCTGGAGCAGATCTCTGCCTTCCTGCAGGACGACATGCTGATGTTGCCCTCAGAGGTCACAGCCTTCCAGGTCAGAGTTCGAACTCTGTCTTTAAAGGTCCAAGGTTGAAATATGTAACAGGAAAATTAGGTTGAAAAAATTTTGAATTACTTCTTACACTTCTAACAGAATAAATCATAGCTGCAGTTAAATGTGTCATAACAGGAAGTCAGTTATCATCAAAATTAAACTCTAAAGCTTCTTGACCTGAATCAATGGGAACATAGTCTTCACCTCTCACATCCAAACAGAGGAGAAATGCCAGGATCTTCTTCCTCAACCCTCTGGGCCTTCCTATTTTCATCCAGGCCTAAAAACAGACCCCTGACCAGCTGTTTAGAACCTAACACAGAGCCGTGAATCGAAGCCAGTCACCTACAGGTCGGCAGTGAGCAGAAACCACCAAGTATAACTCACACTGTATGCACACTGTATGAGTTTGTTTATTAATATACAACTCCATGATGGACCTAAATAGACAGGCAGTTGAAGGGGGAGAAGAAGTGATAGTTGTATTTATAAACTAGACCAAATGTGAGTCTGTCAGAGCCTGATTTAAAGTAACGCTGTTGCATTTGGTCAAGTGGAGCATTGTTGAATGAACTCAACAACCCTATAACCTTGAATTGTGTGTGGACTGGTGTCTCTGCTTATTCTTAAATAGCTGAACACATAAATAAATTATACTCTTTGTTGAATAATTAAAAGGAATGTAAGGATTTATACTTTTCATTTAACTTTGAGTCCAGTCAGTTGTCTTTACCATCAATCAGTTGATGAAACTTTTCCAATGTATTTTTAACTTGTTTGATGCCCTTTAGACAGTTGGTATGGACAGTGAAACCCTGTTTTGTAAATTTGGTTTTTGAAACGTCTCTCTCCAGCTGGTCATGAAGTGGCTGGACTTCGACGCCTCTCGTCAGGTTCACGCTGCAGAGCTCCTGAGTCATGTTCGGTTTGAGACGATCCCGGCCAGCGAGCTGGTGAGTCAGATCCAGCCTGTGCCCCGCATGATGCTGGACCCTCAGTGTCACCGCCTGCTAGTGGACGCCATGAACTACCACCTGCTGCCCTACCAGCAGAACACCCTGCAGTCCCGACGCACGCAGGTCCGCGCCGGTCAGCAAACTCTGCTCACCGTTGGAGGCCGTCCATCGCTCACCGAGAGGGCTCTCAGCCGTGAGGTTGGTGCCTGCAAGACTGTTCACTTGGTTTCAGAAGTTTGGGTGGGGACACATTAAGCCAGAGGTTCATAAACTAAGAAAAAAAACTGACAATATGTTAAAATATAAATGAAGAGATTTAGCAAAGAACACATTATTATGAAAGTGGTTATTGGGGTTCTCAAATAAATAAAAGAAACAGAAATACTATGTCAACTGTGGTATTATTAATACACATGAAATAGCATTTGAAATCACATTTAGTTTTCATTAACATAGACATACTTTATGATCAATATTGTATTTCACATTATTATCAAAAACTGTCTTTTATTCCCTTATCCCAACCCTGTCTCCTAGAAATTACATTTATAAACGTATAAATGTTTTCTTTAAATATAATGAGGATAAGTTGTTAATCTCAATGGCAAGTCACAAACATATCAGTAAAATGTTCACAGCCAATACATTTGTCTTCTACTAAACTATCCATTCCTGCAGTATAATATCTACTTGTGCAGAATTATTAAATTATTAATTTATTATAACTTGTGTAGCATTATTAAATGTTTTATATGGTTATGTTTAGACACTTGCAGCCCTTGGTAAATAAAAAGTAAAATATTTTTTTCCTACCTGAAAAATGTGCGGAGTAGTCTGCAGATTTTCCCACCTGCTGAGAGCCGCAGTAAAAAGTGAAAGCGACTTAGATGAACACATGAAAAATCTCTTCTGCCCTCTGGAGTTTGGGGGCTGAACAGTATAGGGCTGTTTGGAGAGATTTTAGTGAGTAAATAAAACTGATATTATAAAAGCAGGTGGACAACAGGGACATGTTGCCCCCACCCCCAGTGAAAGTTATATCCTTGGGTGCTTGTGTGTTCTTGTTAGCTACATGTATTTATTTAAGAAAGTCCCTCACTGACCTTTGACCCCGGTGTCCAGGTGCTGTGGAGGGACCCCCGTGAGGGAGGAGCGGCCTGGCGTCACCTCAGCCAGCTGCCGGCGAAGAGCTTCAACCAGTGCGTGGCTGTGATGGACGGCTTCCTGTACGTGGCCGGAGGAGAAGACCAGAATGACGCCCGCAACCAGGCCAAACACGCCGTCAGCACCCTCAGCAGGTGAGACTGACGGACCAGCACATACATGAAACATGTAAGGTTTATGGATCATTAATAAGGACGACTGTCGATGTCGTTGGTTCTCCCCAACCTCAGCTTGCTTTGCCTTTTCATCTAGCTCTTAAATCCACCAGGAAAACCCCCTCACCAAGTCACGAGTTGCAGACCAAAATCCAGTTATTAACAAGTTTTCAATATCTAAGACTACAACTACAAACTTGATGACTGAAGTCTGAGTTTGCCTCAGATGAAGTGCTTGTGTCTGAACAGCCAATGACAATGAAAAATGAATTGTGGTCTAAGAGGTCTAGAGATTTGAGGTTAGAAGGTCAAACAGATGTGTTCCTGATGCAGCAAAAACCTGGAGAGAAGCACCCAACCCAAAATAAAATATGAATAAATAATTTGTTAATCATCAATTGGTCACAGCTAATAAACCCGCTGTAAAGGACACTTCATTAAAAAGCGGTGTAGAAATGAAACACTTCATCTAATTATCAAAAAACAGCCCCTGGGCATCTGGTGTCCCAGGACAGTTACTTGTATTGTCCTCAAACTCCTCTCAACATGATTCTCCCCCCATCAGATACGACCCTCGCTTCAACACCTGGCTCCACCTGGCCAGCATGCGTCAGCGCCGCACCCACTTCTCCCTGGCTGCCAGCGGCGGCCGGCTGTTCGCCATCGGCGGCCGTAACGTTGAGGGTCTGCTGGCCACCACTGAGAGCTACCTGCCCTCCACCAACACCTGGCAGATGCGTGCGCCCATGGAGGTTCCCCGCTGCTGCCACTCCAGCGCCACCCTGCCCTCTGGAGACATCCTGGTGACCGGGGGCTACATCAACTGCGCCTACTCCCGCTCTGTGGCGTGCTACAAAGTGGAGACCGATACCTGGACCGAGAAGGCCTCCATGGAGACCCCCCGTGGCTGGCACTGCTCCGCCACCCTCGGAGGGAAGGTGTATGTGGTTGGAGGAAGCCAGCTGGGACCTGGTGGAGAGAGGGTGGATGTGCTCTCTGTGGAGGTCTTCTCTCCGGAGAGTGGAGCGTGGAGCCGGGCCGCCCCTCTCCTGCTCGGGGTCAGCACCGCCGGCCTGTCCTCGCTGGCTGAGAAGCTGTACCTGCTGGGAGGCTGGAACGAGGCGGAGAAGCGCTACAAGGCGGCCGTCCAGAAGTATGACCCAGCTACTGACAGCTGGTCCATGGCCGAGGATCTGCCCGAGCCCACAGTGGGAGTGTCCTGCTGCACCCTGACCCTGCCGCCCCGCCACGCACCACGCCGGCAGCAGCACCGCAACACCCCGGCCCACGAAGAGCAGCAGCAGCCTGGGAAGAACCGGAGCAGAGAGAGCAGCGTGGCCCCATCGCAGATCATCACAGCGTAGAGACACGAAGCAAGGGAGAGGCTAGAGGAGAGGAGGGACGGCTTAACCTCAGGAGAACATCTGGATTAGGGCTGGAACTAATCATTATTCCCATTATCATTTAATCTGTGGATTCATTTTTCAATTAGTCGTTTCATTATTTAGTCTATAAAATGTAAAAAAAAAAACAGTGTAAAAACACCCAAAGTAACCAAGAGATGTTCAGTTTAATATGACAGAGAAAAGCAGCATATTTAGTATTTTTCACCATTTTTCCCTGAAAAATGTCTGAAAAGATTAATGAAATTTTTCTGTGGATCAATTATTCGACTAATTGTTTCCGCTCTAATCTGGATCATGTCTCCTCTTTTTTTTTCTGTTCACTGCTAAGTTGAAAAACTTCACTTATTTAGCATTTTAACACAAAAAAAAAAACAAACTCCATTGACATTTCTGCATTCCTATAAATCATTAATAGCCTAAAGATCCAAGACAAAGAGCAAAATTAAACTGCAGCAAGGTTTGAATAATAATAATAAAATGAATAAATAAGAATATTAATGGGAAAATAAAATAAAACGAAGCAAGTTTACACTTTAGGGGCCAAACAATACTGATAACAATGATAATGGACAGTTTAAAGCAAGTCGGTGTAACTTTTAACAAAGAGTGGCACTCACAGGTAAATGGTAAATTGTAGTGTAGCAGTAGCACAAGTATAGAGGTGTCAGGGACTGACCCAGTAATATCATTTACTGTTAATATAATATCATATATGTTGCTAACTTTAGTCACCATAAACTACTGGACATACAAGTGAGGCCACAACAGCAAATTATTGCCTATGAATTCAACTTTTAATTTGTAAAAGGAAGAATGTGTGATTTCTCATTTCAAAAAATTACATGGTTTTGGTTAAGACACTGATCCTTAATGTGATTTTATGAAAAAACATTTTTGCTTGACATCTGTCCTGCGTTGTTGTGACTAAAATCAGAGGCTAATTTAAGATGCAACCAGCTACAGACCCATGAAATACCAATGCACCTGTGCTGCAAGTCAAAAAAAGAGAGCTTGCATGATCCGAAGTGGTCTCAGGAGGTTTTACAGTGATGGAAAACAGAGGAGGAACAGGTGGATGAGGGATGAAACAGATAGTGGAGCAGGCGGAGGTAGAGAGGAGAGGGATGGAGGACGATGAAGGGTGGAAAGATAGGAGCAGGGGCTGTCTGTGTTCTGGGTTTGGGTTGAACAAACATCAAGACGACTGTGAATCCACTGGCAGTTTGTGTACAAAGATGTATCTAAGTGTGTGAGTGTGAGTGTGTGTGTGACAGTGAAGAGTGAATGACAGGAGTGTGTGGGTGCTACAGGAAATGAGCCATTTCTGACAAAAAAACGCAATAATAAAAGATTCTCACCAGCAAACATGACATACCTCTCATGAGAACAGCAGCAATAAACAAACCTGCGTTTATTGCTTTATTTATTTAGTTGATATTCGTCAGAAGTAGTGTAGCCTGAATGTGACAAGAATACTTCAAAAAAAATATATAGATGTAGTTCGTAGTAAAAATTTTATAAGTGCAATGGACTGGATGGACTGAGAGGAGAACGCAAAGAGGAGGGCAGTGTGAAATCAACACAGGTGAGATTAAAAAAAAAAAAAATCTTATGGCTTAAAAAACATAATAATCTGAAAAATGTATAAAAAAAATCTATGAAAAAAAGAAGCAGCCAATTAAGATAAAAAAAAGACATAAATATGTTTGAAGCTTACCTGTGTTTGCGTTTAAAACATTTGCCATCCTCAAGACGTCTGATTTTTACTGAAACTAAGACAAAACTAACAACTGATGAACCAGTGAGACTCCAGCAGGCGGAAGCACAAGCTGCTGAGAGCTGTGGAGCACACTGAGAGTTAACGGTGAATGTTTCTGTTAATCATGAGACACAATGAGGCTAATCTGGCTCAGTTGATCGGCTGAACCCCTCTGTATTGGTCTCCTTCTTGGCACTGGATGAGCTCTGTGCTGGTGGTTTCACTGAATAAAGCCAATCTAATCAAAACAAGCCGACTCTCGTCTTTTGATTTATTTTAATACTGACTCTGTTGGATGTCGTCTGACCACAATAAAAAGGTACAAACCTTCTGGTATCTGTGACCTGCAGAAACACTTGAACACATCGCTGGCTCTACACTGCCTCCATGTGGTTTAAACCCATCGTGCAAGAAGCAAATGAAACCAACATTTAGAAAATGACAGCCACTAAGTGTTTGAACCTTTTCAAGAAACATTTGAAACAATGAGGTGTTTCCACAACAAATTATAGTTGAAGCACGTTTCTTAAAAGGAGCATAAATCTGAAAAAATAACCCTGATGAAGAAAAATCTCAACTCCACTTTCAAGTTTCACAAACTGCTATTGTAACAGTGAATGACATGAGTGTAAGGACAGTTTTATGTTTGGCTATTTTACTTAATTTTGTTTTCTTTCATTTTACATGTCTATTTTACTGCTGAATTTCTAGTTGTGAATGTTGTAGTCCTGTAAAACATGTTGTACATTTGTTTTTAAAAGTGCTAAAGAAGTTATTATTGTATTACAGGAAGTGAAGGATTCAGTGTTTTGACCCTAAACTTGAGGCATCGAGACAGACTAACAAAAAACAAAATCCAAAGTAAGTAGAGTAATGTTGAGTGACAACAGGAGACATGGGTCATTTTTTCCATTTTATTACTTTGTTACAAACAAGAGCAAAAGGTGGTCCTTTACTTGCCGGGGAGGATGATACCATCGTACTGGGAAGAAGAAAACAGGGAAAAATTGACGTTAAACGTTATGGTTGTGTTTTATAGTAGTTTGAAAAAGATTAAAATCCAACATGGCAGAAAATCACAAACCGAGTTGATGAACTTAAAATTATAAATTACATTATCTTGACCCCAACTCCTATCAGGCAGCCTGTACCCACACCAAGACTGTGTTTTCATAAACTAATTTCAATTTATTCCAATTTTTTCTTCTTATTCTTTACTCTCTACTTATTGTATTTGCATATAGTGATTTATTCATCTTCAGATGTGTTGTAACTGTTATGCTTATGTTGATGCCTGTTATGCTTATGTCTTCACTGTTCCTCTTCTCTAATTTCTGTACACAATTGTAAATATCCATAATTGCCTTAAATTAAAGAACAAACATAGAACAATGACTTAAGGTTATATAGAAAAATTAACCTGTAATACCTGATTTACAAACTAAACTACAGATTATTTAACTAATTCTGTGCCGATTCAGTCCAGAAAACATCCAAAGTAAAATATCAGTAAAAATACAAAATTTAAACTTACAATAACTTTATCTAAATGAGCTAAATGAGTATCTCGGTAAGTCATGCCAGGACACAGAAGCAGCATTCTTGAATTTAATAAATAAAGACCACTTCCTGTATCAAATGTGATACAAATGACTCCATTTCTTCCAGAGAATTTCTCAGCCCCTTTAATGACATCCGTCTCGATGGATGCATCATTTCCATCAGTGGTTTGTTTGGTTGGCTAATGGCTTAAAGTTAAGTGCCTACATTTATCTTACACATCTGGAATCAGTCTAACGTTTCCCTCTTTAAAACTCTCACTTTGAAATTTCTCTCGGGATGTTTGAAAACGCTGCATGTACTCACTTTCTGCTGGAACCAGCGCATGGCCTCCTCTTTGCGGATGCGGTGCCTGAAACCGATACGGCCTCTTTTCCGCTTCTTGTCGGCGATGCTGAAGCCGGGTCTGCCCAGAACCTGAACACAGAAGGGACAGTGCTGCTCAGAAAAGCTTTGACTGGACAAAGAGTTTCTCAATTAAACACAAAGACTTCAGAAGCATCAATCAGTATTTTTCACGTTGGCTGAGACTGAGGCTCTGAACTCTTGACCTCAGTACCGGTTGATTTTAATGTTGGAACATTCAGGAATTTAAGCTGAATTTAAGGCAGTTAAAATAGACATATAGTTGATTAATGATTACGTGATCAAAAGAAAATTCATCACTATACTTCATATTAATGATTCTGGGAATTTTGGCGTCTTTTGTCAAATGTAAGACACAAAGACAACAAACTAAGGTGTATTTTGGTGGTTGAAGCTCTGGTAACTTACAGAGATTCTGGAGACCCAGCCACATGATAGCAGCTAACCACAGACATGATTTGATAAAACACTGACGTCGCACTTGTCCAAACATCAGAATGTAAACAGCATTTCAGCTTTTAAACTAAAATGTTCATTAATATAACTGCTCTCCTCTTGGAAAAAGTAAAATACTAAATTACTAAAACCAGTAAAATATTTTTTCCACTGCTAATTCATTTGATCACCAGTATCAAGTGACACCACGTATCGTACTTTTGTTAAACCACCTAAACTAAAGGCTAAAAATAAGAATGACTAACAGAGGGCAAGTCAACTAAGAGCGCTCAAATTTTATGCAGATCCAGTTTTCATAAATGAACAACATCGCAGTTAAAAAAAAAAATCTACAAACAACTATTAACTCAGCTGCAACATCAGGTCTGTAACATAAAACCTTGAAGCCTTATTATAATTCAGGACAATAACAGACACTCTTCAATCTTGAGATATAGTCAGCTTCTTAAAACCACAAAATCCTTTTATCAATTAGTTTAAGCCACTTCAATTATCACATATGTGGCACAGATTATGTTGCTTTACTTTCAGCAGTTACCCATCCGCTCATCTTAAAGTTAAGAGTCTTTCACATGACATGCACAAATTCAGTAGCTACTGTGAACTTAAAAAAAACACCCAAAAGTCCCAAACCCCACCACAACACCTCCAACCACCTCTCTGGATCTTTGTGCGTCACTTACCACGTAGAAGTCCAGTCCGTAGATGCCGATGCTGGGGTCGTACTTGATGCCCAGATCGATGTGCTCCTGGATGCCGAAGCCGAAGTTTCCGGTATCTGAGAAGTTGTTCTTTCTCAACTCGTACTCACGCACCTGGAGCAGCAGAAGAGAATGAATTTAAAGCAACAATATTTCTATTATGTCCACAACATCATGGTAAAATTTCACCGAAAGTTGATTGAATTTTAGTCTCCACCTTTAGGAAGCCAGTTCAACAGTCTGATAAACTCAAACTGACATTTCTGTTTAATTTTTCCCAAGTGTATCTTTGTGCAAAATTAATGCAACACTTCTAAGTGTCCTGAGAAAAGTTGTCAGTCAACACTGAAAATGTCTGAACAGGTTGATGTCAGTCTGGATGTGAAGTCAAGTGTCACTTTTTGCATTAACTTAATTTACTCAACATCATATCTTTCGTCCTTTACTTCAATTCGACTAAATTAGTTTAACACAAACAAGGTAAAACTCAACATTGACATTTTGTGACCATTAATTAAATGTTAAGTTTCTTAAAACTAAGGTTGAAATGCAAATTCTGTAAAACATTGGCAACTTGAGTTATTTTCAATTATTAATGGTGTAAATAATAAAAAGGCCTGCTGGAAACGTATAAGCAAGGAGGTCAGGACACCACAAGGACTGAAGATGAATGAGCCACAATACACAAGACAGTTATCAAGATAAAAATACTATGACACAAATTTGTGTTGATTTTTTAGCCATTATTTCCTTTTAAAATACTAAATTGTTCTGTCAGCCATCTAAACCTACTGAAATTTAACAGTTTTTGAGAAGGTAACTTCTCCTTATGCTTGTGATAAGGAGTCAGGAATAGACACGGCTTTCTCACCTTGAGTCCCTTCTCGAGGATCTCCTCTGCTTTGGCTCCACGGACGGTGCAATGGACAGCAATCTTTTCATTTCTGCGGATACCGAAGGATCTCACAGTGTAGCGGGCTGCAGGTGGAGGACAGAGCAATGCCAACTTTAAAACACAGCACTGAGACACGACACCTGCAAATGTACTTTTCCCTCCTACAGTCCATGTATTCATACTACGCCCAACTTTATCAACTATCAGGTTCTAGCTTATCTTTGCGATTAGACTTATTACAATTCCCACAACTTTCCCACAACATCACCCCCACTCACCCTTGGAGAAGACGGGGGTCTGGCCTGTGAGCTGCTCCAGCACTTTAGCAGCTCTGGTCAGCCTGTCTCCGCTCTCGCCGACGCAGATGTTCAGGCAGAGCTTGCGGATGCGGAGCTCTCGCATGGGGTTCTCCTTCTTCTCACCCTGGTCCTGGAGAACATGAGACAGCGACACCTTCACGAACTGGAAACTGACAAGGATCCCTCTAGACCCCCAGAGACCGAAACACGGCTAACAGACACTCAACAGCAAACCCTGGCTTGTGTTTGATAGCCAGAGTTTAATATTCTCTCTATATTCCCCGGTTCTTCTACCCCTGCATGGCACATGCCGGCCGGACATGTCCGTACATACCCCCGTTGCCTCCACTGTTAGCATAACCTGAACTCCACAGACGTGTCTGGAAAACTGACATTAACACCCTAAAAAACTTCAAAGCTCTATCAAAATAAGACAGACGTGTTCACTGTGCTGCTCAAGTGTCAAAACGGGGCTGTAATCGCGTCTTTAACGACACAGTTTAGCTAAAAGTAGCCGGACGTTCAGTATCGAGGCTAGCATGTTAGCATCACTCGGCTGTCAACTTTAATACTAATCTATAACATTTACTGACGAAATAAGCCTCTGGTTAAATCGTTCATAACGGGATTTAATCATTTTAACATAAAACAGCCGTCAGATAAACCGCGCTGGGCCGATGATGGTGGATTTCAACTGTAACTTCATATATGATCGCCATCGTACGATGTGAGACGCTACTCACCGCCATGTTGGATCACTAGAAGAGGACGTTACGTTTCCGGCGACAAACATTTATAGTGCAGTGTTCACCGCAAATAGTGTGGAGGGAAACATGGCGGGGCAATTCGATAGTTCCGTTTTACGTACTAAAAGCAAAATATTATTGCAACAACAAAATCTATCTATCTATCTATCTATCTATCTATCTATCTATCTATCTATCTATCTATCATTTGTGATATTTATAGTTATTTTTCCCATCTTTGTAGTCGTTTTACATCTCTTTGAAGTCATTTTCGTTCTTTTTATGGTTGTTTTGGGTCACATTGTGGTCCTTTGATTGACTTTCCAACAGTTTTTGTTAACAGTCACTCCATACAGAGAACACAGAAAATTAAGTATCATTTCTCATAATCAAAAAATCACTTTACTGTACGTCACTGTGCATTTCAACCAAATCACAGGACGTTCTCTCCGGTTCAAGCTACCAAAATATGAGGATTTGCTATTTTCCTGTTTTATAATGAATATCTTTGGACTTTTGTGTTGGACTGTGTTGTGTTTGGTGTTGGACTTTTGTTCAGAAATTTGAAAATGTCACATAAGGCTATGGGAAATCGTGATTGGCATTTTTCAGGCATGTTTTTTTTTCAGGCATTTTGTAGATCAAACAATAAATTGTGAAAATAATTATCAGATTAAATGTAAACAAAAGCATAAATCACATAAAACAATTTAACTGAACAAATACAAATAAAGAATTTAACCCTTTGATGCACAACATGGGTCAAAAATGATGCATTCATTTTCCAGGTTATTTCATGCTGACTGAGTTTTTCTTTGCTCTATCTTTTGAAATCAATTTATTTTATGATTGAATATTCCAAGTATTCTTTAAATATCTTGTTTTTAATTACCACAGATCATTAATTTCATTTTTTCTTTCCTACTTCATGAACAAAAATACTTTTTATATTACTACACATGGGTCATCCAAGTGTGATTTAAAATTAAATGTCTTAATACTATAATAATAATTTGTTTCAAGTAATTACTTTAGCAGTGAATGAGGCCAAACAGTTATTTATTTAATATTTGCAACATGTTTGTCATTTTGTCACACATACACATACCTCCTGATAACAGATAACATGGCTATTGAACTGAACTTTATCTGTGGTTTAACAACTGTAAACTGCTGAAATGTGACCAAACAAAATAAAACACCACTGAACACATCACTGGAGCACAAATTGCCATCTCAATTTTTACATGCCTCACAAATGATCACTAAGTGTTTGTGCTCCTTGCACACAGGCCTGGTGCACTGGGAACACCAGCTGCTGGCTTTTCTGTCTTTCGAAACTGGGCAGATCGCACTCCTCTTCCTCTTCCTTTGGCCCTCATGTCTGATGTCCTCTTGTAGCTGGGTGGTGGCTGTGTTTTGTTTTTTTAACCCACACCTTCCCATCGCCTCAATAATATGCTTCTGGAGTTTGGGTGTGCCCTCCATGCGCCTCTTCATATGTGGCATGACGAGCTCTTTGCCCAGCTCCTTGATAAATAGCCGGCGTGCATTGCTCCACCACCCGTATAATCAGGGTGTTGTGCAGTGAAGTTGGTGTAGGCATTGAGTGTGGCAACATCCAGCATATTGTACCAGAGAACCATGGGCCACCTCCGTGTTCTCCGCTGACATGTGTAGTTGCTAACCGTTTGATCCATTGTGTCCACTCCTCCTTTCATTTTATTGTAGTACTTAATTACAAAAGCTGTGCTTGTTCCTAACTTAAGAAAGGAAAAATAAAAATGATGATTTGTGCTAAACAAAAACAAGCTATTTACTGCATATTTGGAAAAGTAAATGATAAAATTAATTTATTTCAAAAGCATATCATAGAAACACTCAGCCATACATGAAATAACCTGGAAAATGAATGTGGGTCGTTTTCGACCCATGTTGTGCATTAGAAGGGTAGTGATACAAAAAGGGTTTTCAAAAAGTAAGAAAGGAAAAAATAAAATAAGGATGTATGATGATCAAAAACAAGTTAATTGAGGAATACCTTGAATACTGAATGATGAAATTAATTTATTGCAAAGATATAGAAGATAAAAACTCAGCCGGGTCACTTTTGACCCATGTTTTGCATAACATCAAAAACATTTATGCTGTGGTTGGAGATGATATCAGGTGGTTGATCTAAAACAAGAAATAAATGAATTACAAAACAGCATGTGTGACAAAATGTTTCTGAGTTTAAGGCATATATAAGGATGATTCCTTTTCCTTTCACATTACAAATGATTAAAACTGTCTTTAACAAAACACAAAATATTATATTTGATATAGTTACATTATTTATGTCACCAATAAATTAAATTTAAATAAAATACAATAAAATAAGACAGTCACCATTCCTGTCTACCCGAACGGGATAATTATAAATATTTGCTGCAGTTCCTTTTTGCACAAGTCACATCTTAGTTGTACAAATACTCATCTTCTTCACAGGTGAAATTCATGGATAATGCACTTTATTGTCTGATTTAACCTTCATTTTTACTCACTTAAGAAACAGGGCACAAACCAGAGCTACAGCAAACAACATTACGACTAGCTTATTCATGAACGCAGTGTCCTGGGATTGAACTGCTGTCAGCAGAGGCGTCTGTTCAGAGGAAGAAGCCACTAGTTTCAGCGGTGAGACAGGAGCTGGAGGCTTCAGCAGGGGCAGATTCTGCCTCTTCTGCTCCTCCAGGGCATTGACAAGGAAGGTCAGTGCCCTACGGGGGAAGACTTTCGGGGAGAAGAGGTTGCATTTGGGGACAAAGAAGTGAGGAAGGGAGCCTCTTTGTGCGTGGTCCTCCAGAGACCCGAGGAGGTGAAGGAAGCAGGTGGGGAGCTGCTGAGGAGTCCACATGGAGTCGCTGAACCTAACAGACGAGGGAGGACGACGGTAGTGAAATGACAGAAAAATAGAAAATCTGAAGGAATGCTTTTACAGCTTTTACAACCATGTACTACTAATATCAATCCAAACTCTGCTACCAGCTCCATTGGCTATGGCTCCAACAGAACTACCAATAATAGATAAACAGGGCTGAAACTACTGATTATTTGTGCTATTGATTAATCTTATTTAATTTGTCTTAAGTCTTTCAAATGTCAGACAGTAGTGAAAAATACACATCACATTTTCTCAGAGTGCAGTTTGACGTCTTTATTCACAATGACATATAAATCTCCTCATATGAGGAGACTGAACCTGAACATTTGGTATTAAAAAGTTTATTGACCTAAATAAGTACTTGATTGAATTGTTGATGAAAATGATTGTCAATTAATTGTCTGTTGATTGACTAATCAGATAATCAACTAATTGTTTCAACCCCTACTACTGCTACTGTTACGGTTTTTGAATTGTATGTTTTGTTTGTTGCACTTTTTGTTCTCTTTCTGTTCCCCCTCCCTTTTCTGTTTTTCCCTGCAGAGCTTGTGTGTGGCAGGGGCGTGGTGCAGCACTGGCAGCCTGACCCACCTGCAGCCCATTAGTCATTAAGCCAGTTTAAAACACCCGGTTCATCACCCACTCTCTGCCAGATTATTCCATGCTCTCTCCCTGCATGCTGTTCCCCGGCTCACCAGTCTCCAGGTTCCCTGTCGCTCCGTGTCTCAGCCATTCTCCTGCCAGCCAGCCTCCTGCCTCCTTTTGTCTGCTTTGTTTTGGACCGTTTTTGGCTCGTATTATTAAAGAAGTCTTCAGTTTCCACTCTCCTGTCTCTGTGCGTCTCTGCTCCGGGGTCCTAACCTTATAGGGAACCTAACAGAATAATCTGGCCTGGAGAGGTTATAGAGTTTGCGGGTAGGATAGGGGGCACCAGGGAGCAGGTCAATACAACAGTCATAAGGTCTGTGAGGCGGCAGGGACAAGGCACGGTCCTTGTTAAAAACCTCCTGGAAGTCATGATATTCGCGAGGGACCGAAGCGAGATCCACAGGTTTGGGGGGAACCAGAGGACTGGAAATGGTGTTGGGGATGGCTGAGTGCAAACAGTGGGAGTGACAAAACAAACTCCAGTTGGAGATGGACAACGTAGACCAGTCAATATGTGGGTTGTGGAGCTCGAGCCAGGGGAGACCTAAAACTATAGGTGAAGCCGGAGAGGAAATAAGGTAGAGGGAAATTGTCTCCTGGTGATTACCGGAAAGCAACAGGGACACTGGGGCAGTGCGTCTAGTGACACGGGCCAAGAGTTGACCGTCCAGGTCTAGAACGACTTTGGGCTCAGGCAATGACTCGGTGGGAAGGCCAAACTGAGTGGCTAAGCCAGAGTCGATGAAATTATCATCAGCGCCCGAGTCTACTAGCACCTGGAGAGGTATGCTAATCTGTGCCCATGCAACAGTACCCTTAAGCTTAACACGTCGAGAGGGGGATGGGCAAACTGCAGAAAGGCTCACCAGCATCACCCTCACGACCGATGAGCCAGGTCTTTTGGCCGAGCGGGACAGCTGGTGAGGACATGACCCGTTTGTCCACAGTAGATGCAGAGCTTCTTCAGGAAGCGCCGCTGACGCTCCGCTGGGGAGAGCCTCATCCTCCCCAACTGCATAGGCTCCCCATCACCGGAGGAGGACGAGGCAGCCGGGTGAGATGCGCTGTCGGAGGGTGGCACCAGAGGCGGACAGGAATCCATAGGAACTGGGGTGGGAGGAGACTTGAACAGAAGGGAAGGGACCCTCTGGCTAACTACCCTGTCCCTGCGTCTTTCTCTGAGATGGTTATCAAGACGGATGGCCAAGGAAATAAGTTCCTCTAAAGAGGAGGTCTCATCCCGAGCAGCTAGCTCATCCTTAAGTTCTTCGCTTAATCCACGTCGAAAAACCCCCTGTATGGCCCTCTCATCCCACCCACTCTCAGCCGCGAGAATGCGGAAGTCCACTGAGTAATCTGCAACTGAAAGAGAACCCTGGCTCTGCTTCGTCAGCGTTTCTGGTGGCCCTCCATGTCTGCTGACACCAAGGAGTTCGTCTCTGCCTGCTCAGTCTGTGCCCGCAGTAAGGCTTCGCATCGCGCTCCTGCTGGTCTTCTTCGCCCCCTTCCTATCCCCCACCGGCCCTGGTCTCACATTGCTGTGGACTTTGTCACTGGCCTGCCACCTTCAGAAGGTAACAATACCATTTTGACTGTGGTTGACCGTTTTTCCAAATCAGTGCACTTCATCCCTCTGCCTAAACTCCCCTCTGCCCTCGAGACTTCTGCTTTGCTCACTCAGCATGTTTTTAGACTGCATGGCATCCCCCAGGATGTTGTGTCTGACAGAGGGCCGCAGTTCTCCTCCAGAGTGTGGCGGGCTTTTTGCCAGAGTCTGGGGGCGTCGGCAAGCCTCTCATCTGGATACCATCCACAAACTAATGGCCAGACTGAGCGGGCGAATCAGGATCTGGAGGCATCGCTTCGTTGTGTGGCCTCTCATCACCCAGCCTCCTGGTCTGCCTACCTTCCCTGGGTTGAGTATGCCCACAACTCCCTGATCTGCTCGGCCACAGGTATGTCTCCTTTTATGGCTGCTAATGGCTTCCAGCCTCCGCTCTTCCCTGCACAGGAGGTTGAGGTGGCAGTTCCCTCGGTGCAGGCGCACCTCCGGCGGGCCCGTCGGGTCTGGCGTGAAGCCCGGGCAGCTCTCACCCGAACGGCGGCCCGTAACCAGAGACTGGCGGACATTCACTGCTCTCCGGCCCCCCAGTATCAGCCCGGTCAGCAGGTCTGGCTATCCTCCCGTGATCTTCCTCTCCATACTGAGTCCCGGAAACTTACTCCCAGGTACATTGGTCCATACGTCATTGACCGTGTCATTAACCCCAGTGTGGTGCGGCTAAGGCTGCCACCATCCCTCAATATCCACCCAGCATTTCATGTGTCACTCCTCAAGCCTGTCTCCACTAGCCCTCTCTGCCCTCCGGCCGAAGCCCCTCCGGCCCCCCTGATCATCGACAATCACCCTGCATTTTCTGTCCGGCAGCTGTTGGATGTACGGAAACGAGGCCGGGGTTTCCAATTCTTGGTGGATTGGGAGGGGTATGAGCCTGAGGAGCGCTCTTGGGTTTCTTGCTCCCTTATTTTGGACCCTGCACTCTTTAGTGACTTTTAAGCTAGGTACCCGGACAAGCCTGGTAGGCCGCCAGGTGGCGTCCCTTGAGGGGGGGGTACTGTTACGGTTTTTGAATTGTATGTTTTGTTTGTTGCACTTTTTGTTCTCTTTCTGTTCCCCCTCCCTTTTCTGTTTTTCCCTGCAGAGCTTGTGTGTGGCAGGGGCGTGGTGCAGCACTGGCAGCCTGACCCACCTGCAGCCCATTAGTCATTAAGCCAGTTTAAAACACCCGGTTCATCACCCACTCTCTGCCAGATTATTCCATGCTCTCTCCCTGCATGCTGTTCCCCGGCTACCCAGTCTCCAGGTTCTCCGTCGCTCTGTGTCTCAGCCATTCTCCTGCCAGCCAGCCTCCTGCCTCCTTTTGTCTGCTTTGTTTTGGACCGTTTTTGGCTCGTATTATTAAAGAAGTCTTCAGTTTCCACTCTCCTGTCTCTGTGCGTCTCTGCTCCGGGGTCCTAACCTTATAGGGAACCTAACAGCTACACACTACCAGCACTGCTGTTACAACAGCTACTGACAGGACAATATACCTTGACAATTTCCAGTTTCCATTCTTACTATGATAAAAACTTTGTGTTCGTGATAATGCAGATGCTGCAGAGTACCTGATAGACAGCGTGTGGAGGAAGACGGTCTTCCCGTGGTACGAGCAGAGGTCATCAAGCTCTTTGGGAAAACGTAGTTTCAGACCCTCAATCAGAGATTTGAGGAGCATCAGGCACTGTTTGCTGTGAGAGAGGAGATGAAATTGTTTTATTTTCTTAAATTCTATAATTGAAAAAGTTGAAAAGCTTCTCCAGTTGGAGGCGAGTTTGTGCCCTTTTTCAAATCTCTGTCCTTCAATTATGTTATTGTTGACTCTATAGACAGTGTTTTGTTTTCAGGTATTTTCTAACTCTGTTTGAAAATGTGCTCCCACTCTCATGTAAGGCAAATTTTATAAAAGGGATTATAGATTGTAACTAATGACTTAACTAATGGTTAATAAAACATTTACTAACGCTTTAAACATCGGTTTTAAACAGAAATTTATTGGGGTTGCCAGATTGTGAAAAATCCTCTACTCTAATGCACCACTCTAGATCAGTAGTTCTCCATCTTTTTTGTTCATTTTGTTGACCTAAATGATTACTTGATTACCAAAATTATTGTCAATTGATTGTCTCTTTAACACAAAGTAGACCTCGGACCCACATCTGATAAGATTGTTGCCTTTAGAGGTTTCATCACAGAAAGTGTTTGAAACCAATGACCACAATATTCATACATTCTGTCATTGTGTTACTTATGGATGTAATTATAGGGAAAATAAATTATTCCCCTTTTTGCTGGGAACCCACTCAAGGACCCCTGGTTGTCCCCAGACCCTACTTTGAGAACCACTGCTCTAGATGACCCTTCTGCCTGCACAGCTCAGTGACTAGATGAAGAAAGACCTTCATGTGTGATGAGATGTAAACATCATTGTGTGAGTTCGGAGTCTCACCGGCAGCATTTGGTGGCGTTGCTCTCACAGCAGGTCTTTGTGTTGCCATGAGACGTGATGATTTTCTTCTCAATGAGCGAGAAAGAAATCCTCCAGCTCTCTGGTACAGAAGGACAAAACCACCTGATGAGATGACGCCATGAACATGCACACATCCACTCATTACTGGTTATTCGCTTATAAACAGCAGATTCTTTTATCTGCTGTTGGAGCTGGCATGGAGTTGAGTATTTATTCAATGAGCTTCAACTGCACCGGCACAAATGTATAGTTTGGTAAATTAGGGAATAGAGCAGTACTAACAAAGTTTAC
The DNA here is from genome assembly GCF_046630095.1 of Trachinotus anak. NCBI lineage: Eukaryota > Metazoa > Chordata > Actinopteri > Carangiformes > Carangidae > Trachinotus > Trachinotus anak. The sequence continues at coordinate 21,317,489 of NW_027273867.1, read as the reverse complement.
ATGAGACATGACAACAATCTATAGCGATATTAATTTGTTGAGGATTTTGGTGACCTCTTCTCTATCACTGTCGTCGTTGTTTGCAGAGAGCAGCAGACAGAAATTTCTCTCACCTTTGGCTTCCTCCTTGTTTGCTTGGTTTCGTCCTTTCAGCCTCTTTGGTACAAAGTAACAGGGCAAACTTTTGATCTCTTGGCGAACCTTCTTCCCCAGCCAGTTGTCCACATCTGGACCGTTACGGATGCCGAGCGGCCAGCCCTGCGAGGGGTGGACCTCGATTCAGGAGCAAAAACAAACAGTGAAGTCAATAAGTGTATAAGTTCAACACTACTGTCATTACTGCTGCTATTAACATGATTAATGCTGCTGGTATCCGGCTACATTGCACCTCGTTTACCAGGATAATCCTCTCACTATCAGTACTGCTTCCCAGAGAGTCACATATTAAAACAAACGATAAAGCAAGTAAAAGGCTGCAGAGTCTATCAATCAGGTCTACAGAGTTCAGGGGACCAGTTTGTTCCCTGTCCAGCTTCACTACACTGCTCTCCAATGCAGCACTGTTAGCCGTACAGGTTTCCAATAAATGTGGATCCCACAATCCCACTTGTGTGACCATCAGTGGCTTTTGGAGTAATCCACACAAAACACCCAATAACGTTGATGGGTCATTTTATTTCAGTAGATTTCATCACTAAACAGATGAAATGTTTACTTCCACTGCAGGAACCACGTCCACAGAGATCAGCTCCTCACTGTTGTCCTCAGTTCTGCACAGAGACAAAGTCACAGCTGGCGAGGTGGGACGCTTCCTGTTCACCTCCCAGCAATATTGAACATCTGGCACTGGAAACGGGGAAAAATGAACACAGACAGGTGAGATAAGTAGTTTCATCTCATGGTTCCCAAAGAGGAGGTCCTTCAACAAAACAGACCAGAGCATTAGAGCATGGTTAACCACTCTTTAAAAGGTCTAAGAAATGCATCGGAGGTGGATCAAGAGAACCTTTGTAGGCCTTGAGGAACTTGCGGACCAGGCGATACATCTCACTCAGGACCTTGCTGGACGAGAGGGTGCGCTCATTATCCAGAAGAAAGGCCTGTATGGGGGTCCGAGTGGCCCGGTTAAGATCGAGCCGGTAGAAGAGGCCATTGTCGAGCTCCATCATGTTGAGGCGTGAAGGAGCCTGAAGCTTCAGCATCATGTCGAACTCATCAGGACTGTGGATCTGATGAAGCAGTACAGAGATCAAATAAAATATGCTGCTATTTCTTTTTAGAATTTAAAGTGTTATCCTGACCTCACCTTAACTTTCTCAAAGTAGCTGCCAGTGGTGAGGAAGTCAGCTGTCTGGAAAAAAGGCTGATCACTGCTGCTCCTCAGGAATTTCAGCAGGTTTTCTCGGAAATCATTAACCATCCACGCAGCCCAGCTGCGGTCTGTCTGCCGGAGCTTGAGCTCTTCAGCGTTGTCTTTGATCCACTTTGCCAGTTTTGGGGGGATGGAGACTCTCTCCTCAACCACCATGGATCCCTCCTCTGCAAAGAGACACGGGCAAGGATGAGATTTAGAGAATGAGGGGAGAATGCCAACAACTCCTCCAAATCTCCAAAGCTTTAACAATAGCAGCCGAGCCAACATAAAGGTGTCCAGTACTTTGAAATCAAGCTGCAAAACTTTAAATACTGAAGGTGAAATGTTTGTAGCATCACCTGTTGTTGGGGATTGTTGTTGCTGAACTTTGTGTCTCTGTTTGAGGCGTGGACGCTGCATTGCTTCAGTTGGACCGCCCGCTCTGCGGTTCAACTCTCGGTCCTCTCCGTCCATAACTCACTCGTCTCAACCCTTAACTCTGCTGCAGAGACAACAGGAAGGAGCATCCAAAGGCAGAAACAGGCCACACAGGCCGGGACAGGTACGTTTTATTTAGAGGAAATGGTGATAATATAGGCTCGCTTGCAAGTACAGGAACACAAGTAAAAAGACAGCTGATTTACATACGATGGGTTGTTTGGGGAACAGGGTGTTAAATAGGACTTTTAAATCTGTCCAATACTTTAGTTTATGAAAGTGCATTATCACAGAGCAGCTAGCATAAGTGTAGAATTGTGTTATTATAAGGCATTTTGAATATGTTTGATTGTCAAAAAACTATAACCTGCATTACAAGTTTATTGCTGCTGACAAAGCGGTTTATGGGCTTTTCACATATCTGTATCCAATCCTTATCCATTCATGACCAAACACTGCAAAGTGGTAGAAAGCTTTGTACTACAACCTGTTAAAGAAGCCACTGAAAACTATATAAACCATTACGGAATATCAATAAAACCATTAACAACCATTACAATCCATTAGAGAGAGAGACACTGACAGAAAACATTACATCCACTGAAAACATGATCCTGATGGATAGATAGATAGATAGATAGAGAGAGAGATAGATAGATAGAGAGATAGAGAGATAGATAGATAGATAGATAGAGAGAGAGAGAGATAGATAGATAGATAGATAGATAGATAGATAGATAGATAGATAGATAGATAGATAGATGTCTTAGCTTTAATAGTTTCTGGTGGTATTATATATGTTTTAATTTATTGAACCAAATGTTTTCTTATGATTGTTCTAAAGGTTTCTGGTATTAACAGAATATAGTATCATTTATTAATGTTTATTTAAAGGTATATAGCATAAATCAGTGCCACATACCACTGCATGTATAGCCTTAGCTGATTTGCAATACCTGTCCCTAAATGGTCCTTTAAAAATACATAAACTATATATTATAAATACATATATTTGAGAACAATATATATAAAATGGCACAAGACACAAACAATTTACAATGATACCATGTAAATACCATAAAATGACAAGCAGTAGATCATTCATGTTTACGTGACTGATCCCTCTTTAAAACCCGTTTGTTGCAGCTCTTTAACTCACCTGGTTCAGAAGCGTCCGCTGTGAATGGAGCTGCTGGCTGTTGTGTTAACTGCAGTGTGTCCTTCTCTTCCTGCTCTATCCAGTGTCTGTGCTTTCACTTTCAATTTCCATGAAATGTAAACTGAGGATTAAGATGTCCTCCTGTCTCTGCGTTATAAACACTGAGAATTAAAAGGTGCAATTGCACAATTACACCCACAGGTAATGACGACCTAGCCCAATAGTTTCACCATTTTATTTCTGTGTCATAGTATAAGAGGACACACCTTGTGAATTCTGTCAGACGAGGTTATGAAATAGTTGATTCCCTGAACATCTTTGAGGTGATGTAACGAGTTCACAAACAGGCTGTTATGGTTCAGCAGCATTTCTCCCTCATTCCTAATATTTCTGCTGTTTCCTCCCTCGCTTGTGTCTCCTGTTTGTCCACTGTTTGCCTCCCCTGTCATTGTGTGTGTGTGTGTGTGTGTGTGTGTGTGTGTGTGAGTGTGTGTGTGTGTGTGTTGTGATCCAGTTTCCGCCTCCCACCAATTCTCACCAGAGGCCTGCAGTAATTAAACCCTGGTCCTGTACTCTGCTCTTTGCCAGATAGTTCTGGGCATTAACATGGTACAGACACAGCTCTAATCCTTTGTTTGCCATCATTGCTTCCTGGTTAGCCTGCCGGGGCCCACGTGGTCAAGGGACCCCTGGACCACAGCCTCAGCATTAAATGACTGTTAATATTTCTTGTTGGAACAAACCAAAACGAGATGCAAAACGACCACAAAGAGACAGAAAACGACCACAAAGACATCTCTTTCAGTCTCTCGGTCTTGGTCTTATGCAGTGATGAGTGGGGGGGCTTTTACATGTCTGTGTCCAGGGGCTCATTGTCTCATCTTAGAATTTGCTAAAAAAATATCAAAAGGCACAGAGCTAATATAGGATTGTTGAGTATCGCCTAAAACTGGACCTGATGGTGGCGCCAGATCAACCAGAATTGTTAGAAACTAAAATCATTGCTTTTTAATTCTTTTCTAGGCTTTTCCTTCACCATGCTGGAGGCTTAACGGTTCTGTAAATCAGATTTTAAACAATGACATAGCAGCAAACAACTATTTGCTATGTAAAGATATAGTGGAGAACTGGCGTCCTGAGCAGAGGACAAAGTCACAGCCCCTCTAACTGCTGTGATCTGAGTTTTCTGGTCTTTTTGTGGAGCTGGTCTGGTAATGCCTGCATGTCTGTGCACGGTCCTCCCCGGTTCATAAACACACAGGCACCACCCACAGGTGAGGTGGTACACTGCAGAATGCAGTCTTCAAGTGAAAGCAACCTTCCAGAAAATTCCTCCACTGAAAAACCACTTTTTGGGCTAAAAAGGCCTCTGACAAAGAAAGAGATGAGAGCACAGGTGGAGATCCATCAAAACATCCAAAACATGTTTACCTCTCCATCAGTCGTTCGTGTGAACGCGGTCATACAAGGCTGTTTTCATTAGTGACCGGCTACACTAGCCATGCTAACATTACCCATATTATAAATATGTCAAGCAAATGTTGCTATTGCTAGCTGGCTAACTGTCAGCATTGTGGAGCATGTCACAATGTTAACATGGGCTAATGGTTGTGGTTGGATTACTTTTCTGTTGGCTCTGGTGTAAACAGAGGAACTGCTTTCAGTTGTGTTTCCTGTTGTGTGTTTAGTGGTGACTTCCACTGTGCTGTCACGCAGGGGTGTGGCTGATGAAGCGCTTGTTTTGGTCTGATGCTGGTGGTCTAGTGTGACATCTAGTGGCTTTGACGATTCTTTGTTTAATCTTTAAAACTGATTTTCAGTGTGTTTTCACCTTGATGACCAACTGTGACTGTGTTGTGCTCCGCTGTGTGTATGTGTGAAGCAGTTTGCACTCGTAATATATTAAAACACAAAAGAAACATTTTAATTTGGCAATGTTTAAGATTTTTATTGTTTTGGCTTCAACTTAATCATGATCACAGTTTCCCCTAAAAGGCACATGCCTTCCTTTCCTGCGGAAACTTTTGCGATGGGTTTTAATCAGCATAAGCCAGTCCTTGAGTAGAGAGCTGTGCCTCAGAGAAGATGGCGCTGGGTAGCAGGGAAGAAGGAGGGATGGGGCGGCCCGCTGCTGCTGAGACATGACTTTTTGTTGGACGTCCTGCATGAGAATTCATTTCTTCTTCTCAGCCTTCTGTGCAGACTTGGTGACCTTTCCTCCAGAGGGGAGCTTCTTCTCGACGGACTTGATGACACCGACGGCCACGGTCTGCCTCATGTCACGCACAGCAAAGCGACCTGAGAGGAAGAGACGGAGAAGAAACGAAACACACAGAGGAGTCGATGAGAGGATTATAACAATCAAACAATCAAGGGTCATAAAACTAAAAATTTATAGGTGGAATTGGAAATAAATACATTCAAATGTAATGAATAATATACATTACTGACATAAATAGTAGTAGTTGGTGTTTACAATTAAACTGGTGGACATTATGTCGATGATTATGCAATGTATATTTTACTAAAGACAACAAATAAATACATTTAATGAAGCAACATAACAATATGAAAATCATTTCAATTTTAATATTTTTACATTTTATACTTTTTTTTTTTGCCTGAATTTTTATTAACAAAATTGTCATGATGAAAACACATTGTTGGGGTTGATTAGATTTGACCCTGACTGGTTGTAAATTTTATTCTGAAAGCAAGACGAACAGGAATTGCTTCTGTGTTTACTTTTAATTGACCATCGCCCTTGTTACTAATTATCAGTGACTGATTAATCACTAAAAGCTTTTTAAACACAAAATGTCTGGTTTAACTCACAGTCCAGTAAATTTGGTATTTGTACCATAAATAAAATAAAGATTTGCTAATTATTTCATTAATATGGTAAATAAAAACAAATAATGCTGCCAAACATCATTAAAAAGAATAAAAACTTGCAGACATTGTTGGAGGACATAGATTACACGACAAACAGATGCATTAAGTGTTTTACTCACCCAGAGGGGGGTACTGGGAGAAGCTCTCAACACACATGGGTTTTCCAGGCACCATGGTGATGATGGCGGCGTCTCCAGACTTGAGAGCCTTGGGGTTATCCTCAAGCTTCTTGCCGGAACGACGGTCGATCTTCTCCTTGAGATCGCTGAACTTGCAGGCAATGTGAGCGGTGTGGCAATCCAGCACAGGAGCGTAACCCTGGGAGATCTGGCCGGGGTGGTTCAGGATGATGACCTGCAGAGGGAGAAACACGGAGAGAGGTGGAGGGAGGTTAGAGGAGCGACATCTAAGATCTGTATGTGGACTGACTGGTGCTGGGTAAACGCTCGTTCAGACGAAATACAGCCAGTGCAGTTAAAAATAGCAGTAGAGTTGCCCCTGGTAGCTTAATGGATAAGGCAAATACCACATAGCAGCATCACTCCTGGTCTGATTCTGACCAGGGACGGATATTTAGATATCAGGTGTTAGTGAGAGTTCTGGCATCAAGCACTCACTTCTCACCTGGTCTGAGCTCAGTTTTCAGTTTCTGTTGGTGGCTCACACAGGGCGACAGAGGTTTACAGACAGAACTAAATGCCTCTTCAGAATCATGATTAAATTAGAGCAAATTTTCCTTCTTTCATTTAAAGAGGTACTTCAATGATTTAGTATTGCTCTTCAATAAATTTGTGGGACTCACAAAAGCAGATTTTTTAAAAGAATTGTCAAAGTTAAAGTACCAGAGACCTAGATATCCCATAATGCAGCTCGACAGCAGCCTTCATCAGACCCCTCTGTCTTCAAAACGCCCACTTCTCTGAAACCCCACACCATCAGCTTATAACACAGGCTTTCTGTTAAAAATCTCTGAAGCCCAAACCGAGATAATCCTGGTGATGAACAGAAGATGAAGCAATCGAAGACGAGTTCCTCCTATTTACTCCTTCCTTCTTTTGATGCTTATTTTCTTCTTCTCTCTTTCGCTGAGACTCACCTGAGCGGTGAAGTTCTCAGCAGCCTGGGGTGGGTCGTTCTTGCTGTCACCAGCCACGTTTCCACGACGGATTTCCTTGACGGACACGTTCTTGACGTTGAAGCCGACGTTGTCACCAGGGAGAGCCTCAGGCAGAGACTCGTGGTGCATCTCCACAGACTTGACCTCAGTGGTCAGGTTGGGGGGAGCAAAGGTGACGACCATGCCGGGCTTCAGGATACCGGTCTCAACACGGCCCACGGGGACGGTTCCAATACCTGAGAGTGAGCAGGAGACGACATGTTTCTTCTCTGCTCTTCAGTTTACTACAACATAACTTGGTGATTTTGTCCTTCAGCAGATATCAGCTGCTGAGTCTACAGTATAAAACCACCGGTCTGTTGCTGTTAACTGTTGTTGGTACAACCCTCAGATTTCAGCGACTCAAATGTTTGGTTTGATTTTTATATTTCGACTGTGACTGTGTTTTGGTCCAGGTTTTATTTGGTAACATTTACATACAGTATCAGTTTACACAGATTAGGAAAATAGGGCAAGTGTTTTGTTTCAATAAGCAAATTAACCTCTTCACAAAACATTGCGTACTGTTGCATTTGTCTGTTAAAGTGAAGGCTTTTTGTCATTCAGGCGCAGGTGTCTTTTACCGTAAGTAAACTTTCATCACAGCCTCATTCAGACATGTTTGTTTTCTGTCTGATGAGTTTGAAAAATGATTATTTTGCCCTTAAAGCCTTGATCAATGACTGTGGTAAGAGGAGGGCTTGTCCTACTTCTTACAGTTAATCTAGCAAAAAAATAAATTTTTTAGACAAAGAATTATGCTTTCTATTTTATAAAGTCCGATGGTGTCAGTCTGGAGTCTCATTTCGTTTCTATTTGCTTATATCGATATAAAACACTAGACTGAATATTTATAATTTGTTTAAAATATAGAAGGAGCGCTGGTCAGGTTCATATTGTGTCTGATTATTATTTTTTAAGGGTAAAAAACCTGCACCTGGGTACCTACATGTTGTTTTAGACAGGTAGGTTGTGTATTAAAGTATGAGTTATCAGAAAGTAGTGCCTCTTTCCATTATCATTATGTAGCTTCCTCTTCCTTGAGGTGACACGACCTGTCGTATTGGGTTTGCAGGACATTATGTGACACTACTTACCACCAATCTTGTAGACGTCCTGCAGGGGCAGACGCAGGGGCTTGTCAGTGGGGCGGGTGGGGGGCAGGATGGAGTCCAGAGCCTCCAGCAGGGTAATGCCAGTGGCACCACCCTCTTTACGCTCGATCTTCCAGCCCTTGAACCAGCCCATCTGAAATGGAGAGTTCAGACCCAGGTACGAAAAGGAGAAAACAGGAAAAGAGGGAAAAGGTGATGAGGTGATGATTATAAGAAATATTGCCTTTTAACTCAGGGAAATATAAATCACAAATTTAAGACATTGCGACAGATGTATGATTGACAGACTGACGGGAATTTGCGTGTCATAAGTCCCTCACCTTGTCACTGGCCTCCAGCATGTTGTCTCCGTGCCATCCAGAGATGGGGACAAAGGCAACAGTGGCGGGGTTGTAGCCGATCTTCTTGATGTAGGCGCTCACTTCCTTGGTGATCTCCTCAAAACGCTTCTGGCTGTAAGGGGGCTCGGTGGAGTCCATCTTGTTGACGCCGACGATGAGCTGCTTCACACCGAGGGTGTAGGCCAGCAGGGCGTGCTCGCGGGTCTGGCCGTTCTTGGAGATACCAGCCTCGAACTCACCAACACCAGCAGCAACGATCAGCACGGCGCAGTCAGCCTAAACAGGCAGAACTTGGTCAAACATACGCGCGCAGAATAAGTTTGTGAGTCGGTTCGGAAAAGAGTAAAATGTTTTTTACCTGAGAGGTACCAGTGATCATGTTCTTGATGAAGTCCCTGTGTCCAGGAGCATCAATGATGGTCACGTAGTACTTGCTGGTCTCGAACTTCCACAGAGCGATGTCGATGGTGATACCACGCTCACGCTCGGCCTTCAGTTTGTCCAGCACCCAGGCGTACTTGAAGGAGCCCTTGCCCATCTATTGTGGTTAAGACAGGAGATATAGAGCAGGAAATAAAGGGCAAATGTATAAATCAGTTCGAAATATTAACTGAAGACACTTTCAAAAGAGTCTTTTCTGGAAATTTCCAGAAGTTAAAAGTTAATTACAACTGATTTTAGGTTATGTAATGGGACTTATTTAATGAAAAACAGTGTTGTCATTGCTTTGAACCTTATAGAAATACCAAGTGTCACCCATCACCCCTTCCTCTGTCATCTGAGCATAGGTTCTAAATAGGTGCTCACTGTAAATGGCACAGAGACAGTTTAAATTACAGTACATGGAGAAGTTAACGCTTGTGGGTTCAACAGGGGGAACACAAATACTAATCTTGAGATAATTGCTTAGAGGTGCAATTTGCTACTTTGGATCCAATTTGATGACACTACTTACATGTGTCCCGTTAATGATCAGCATTCAGTCCTACAGGGTGGGGTCCTGTTTAAACATTTTATTTGTTTGCTGATGTGATGCCTGAGTTTCATAAGCATAAGCATGTTTCTCCCCTTTCTCTGTTGAACAAAATTGCTTTTTTTTTTTAATTAATGGCTTTACCAAAGCAAAATATAATCTAAAGCTGGGAAAGTTTCTTTAATTTGATCTTAAAATAACTAAAAAGAAAATGTGACTAAGCATTCAATGATAATTTCACACACAAAACAAAGTTAATTAAGAAGAATTTAAGAACAAATTATTTCCTGCTATTATTTGAGGCAGCTAGTCAGTTCAGTTTAATATGCAGTAATTAGGTTGGTATGGGTGAAATAACTTAAAGCTTCTAATTTGCACCATTTCAGCTCTAATGTGGACATTTATTCTAATATTTATTCTAATATTTATTCTAATATTTCCCAAATGATGTATCCAGTGGAAGACTGCTTCTAGCTGCATGTAATATGAATGTATTTGAGACTAATTTTCCACTTTTGTATTACGTATATTAATCTATGACACATTAAGTTTAAACTTTTGCATATGATTAAAAAAAATAAAGATTTTAAGTTATAATTTTCTGCTGCAGAGATGAGGACAGTACACATCTCCCGACAGCAGGTGGCAGTTTCATCCAGCTAATACCGGTGCGCAGTCACCACCACACCCGTTATCCAGCTCCTCTTATCCGCTGTCTGCGCCCCTGCGGTCCCACGGATTTGTCCCACACAGTGTTTTAAGGTTAAAGGCGTGAATGGCGGCCGCCGGGGCCGCAGACACAAACCTCGGCGGCTTCCTTCTCGAACTTCTCGATGGTTCTCTTGTCGATTCCTCCGCACTTGTAGATCAGGTGACCGGTGGTGGTGGACTTGCCGGAGTCGACATGGCCAATGACCACGATGTTGATGTGGGTCTTTTCCTTTCCCATTTTGATTCACTGGTTATAAACGACATGGGGAAGAATTAAGTTGTTAAATTGACTTTAAAACCACATATCAGGCGGTGATTTGTCCCCAGTTAGCTGTTCAGGACCACCATGATCGGCGATTTAAATACGCTGACGTTGGGGGGCTGCTGGCTGTTCAGTCCAATTAATAATCACCATGATGAGTTAGCAAAGTTAGGTTGACTTAAAATTAAATACTTTAGGTTTAAATCTCTCTGAAAATGAGCCTAGTTAGGTTCTTATGACACCGATTAAATCAGTCAACACAGTACATAACATATATGTACATCAACCGTTAAGCTATCAACCGTTAAGCTAGCTGGCCCAGTGCCCCGTTCACGTCGTGTCGTTGACACCGGGACTCCGAGCACCCCGATGGGGGAAATCCGTTGACTGTAGCCTCCAACTTGTAACCACAAATCGGAGAAATCGGACATCTCTAATACCACCGATATCTCCCACTTATATATATGTTAAACTGTTCGCAGGGTGGTTGCAAATGCACCACCGCTGACAGCTGCGTCAAATTAAAACCCAATATTAAATACAAATTCGATCCATTAAGCAACTTAACTGCCACAAATGTAACGCAACGACGGCAGCTAATTTAGGGCCCGGAACCGTCTGACGGTCGACTCTGGCTCCGGCCACCTTGGGACGGTGCCAGACCTCTTCCAAGTAAAAAGGGTGTTTTCCCCACATTCTGCAGACATTGCGTGAACGCAGCATGAAGCAGCGCAGAAGCTGCGTAAAATACGTCAATATTCGTTTCTGCTGCTTTACTGACTTCACACGGACAATATGAGCAAACCACCCACACACACACAAAAATATGGAAACTGTTTATCATGAAGCTAATTTTCTATGCTCGTCCACGCCGCCGGAAAGCCACCGTGGTGAGTCATGCTCCATGTGCTCGGCGCCGGCTGCTCTGCCTCCATGTTGCGCCGGGAGCGCAGAGCCGCCATGTTACCGACTGATGCAAGCGCGCACCCGGGCGCCTTTACAGCCAGCACTGGGGTGGAAGGATGCGCGTTCACGACAGTAGAAAGGACTACCATGACTGGCAGAAAGAAAAATCTGGCAACTCATTAGCAGTCACGTTCACAATAACTGTTCCTAAATGACGTTTTTTGTGTTTTGTTTTTGCTGTTTTTTTTTTTTTTTTTTTTTTAAAATGCAGGAGTATTGAGCCGCAAAAGACCAAGCAGAATAGATCATGATATTCCATGAGCAAAGTTTGGATGAGAAATACAAAAACAAAAAGGTGAGCTTGCATGTTTTATCCTTTTTAGTGAAGCTAAACTAACATTTTTAAAATAGCCAAGCAGCAGCATCTGGTCTTCAGCCTAGATACAGTGGTTTCTGGCTCAGGTCAAAATAAGCCGATTCTCAATGTCCTGCCCACCACTGCAGCTCCTGAGTGACTAGGCATTTTCAGCTTCAAGAGATGATTAAAAAGATTTCACCAACCTGTGCACAGCAAATAAGACGTCCCCTGATTTGGAGCGGAGGAAAAAAGGACAGAATGCGATCTGTCCACAGTTTTTATACTGAAGCAGAGGAGAGGGAGGGCTGTGCATGCTCTTGTTGCTGTCAGACTAAAAAATAAGGGGTGCTATTGGCTGGGGCTGCAAAACTCCTATCAAGGCGATTGGTTGACAAGTGCATCACCGGACACAGATAGCATGGTCAAAAACAGCTGCAACGCAGGATAGAGAGGCTCGGCTGTGACAGGGAAAAAACTACACCCAACTGCAGCACTGCAGGATGAAGACAAGACAAGCCAATTTCAATTTTTTCAAAGACATTTATTTTTATTAGTTACCAGCAGCTTTCTTTCCAATTAAATTTGTGGCATTAACATCAAGATACAGTTCTAAACTGTTTCCAACTTAAACTTAACTGAGAAGAGGCACCGTCATGTCATTCAGGTAAGTGACAATGCCACATAGTTCTTTTTTCCTGCGAAAACTTTTGCGATGGGTTTTAATCAGCATAAGCCAGTCCTTGAGTAGAGAGCTATGCCTCAGAGAAGATGATCCAGGGTGGGGGGAAGAAAGAGAAGGAGGAGTGGCCCACTGCTGCCGGCTCACATCTCGTTGCAGGATGTCCTGCACGTCCATTCATTTCTTCTTCTGGGCCTTCTCTGCAGCCTTGGTTGTCTTTCCGCTAACTTCCTTGATGTCAACAGCCTTGATGACACCAACAGCCACTGTCTGCCTCATGTCACGCACGGCAAAACGACCTGGAAACAGAAGGTGGGTGAGCAACACATTTACTTTTGTTCTATTTTTATTGTGGAAGTATGAAGCATGATTTAGCATTTCTAAATTGTGTATATTGACCAATGGACCTGACTATGAAACATACCAAGGGGAGCGTAGTTGGAGAAGGGCTCCACAACCATGGGCTTCTGTGGAATGAGTTTGACAATGGCGGCGTCTCCAGACTTGACGAACTTGGGGTGGTCCTCAAGCTTCTTGCCAGAACGACGGTCGATCTTCTCGATGAGCTCCTTGAACTTGCAGGCAATGTGAGCGGTGTGGCAATCCAGCACAGGGGCGTAGCCCTCATTGATCTGGCCAGGGTGGTTCAGGATGATGACCTGCAGACATATTTTGAATTAGAAGTCTGTATGTGCAACTTAGCCTAATTCTGGCAGTTCTTTCTTCATTCACGTTCACAATACCAACCTGGGCGTTGAAGCTGTCAGCAGCCTTGGGTGGGTCGTTCTTGCTGTCACCAGCCACGTATCCACGACGGATTTCCTTGACGGACACGTTCTTGATGTTGAAACCAACGTTGTCACCAGGGGAGGCCTCAGGCAGAGACTCGTGGTGCATCTCCACAGACTTGACCTCAGTGGTCAGGTTGGGGGGAGCAAAGGTGACGACCATGCCGGGCTTCAGGAGACCAGTCTCAACACGGCCCACGGGGACAGTTCCAATACCTGAGAAAAGAATACTGGTTCAAGTATCTCTGATAGTTGGCCATTGAGTGGTTTGCAGTAATACCATCATTAGTAGTACAGTTTGACTCCTTTCTTACCGCCAATTTTGTAGACGTCCTGCAGGGGCAGACGGAGGGGCTTCTCGGTGGGACGGGAGGGTGGCAGGATGGCGTCCAGAGCCTCCAGCAGTGTGGTTCCACTGGCATTACCCTCCTTGCGCTCAATCTTCCATCCCTTGAACCAGCCCATCTACAGACAGATTCAAGTGGGTGAGAAAAAAAGAATTGTTGCTCACAATCAGGCAAAAAGAAAAAAAATTAAATAATGATCACACCAACTTCCCCACTAGACTGTATAATTTCCTCACCTTGTCACTGGTCTCCAGCATGTTGTCTCCGTGCCATCCAGAGATGGGGACAAAGGCAACAGTGGCGGGGTTGTAGCCGATCTTCTTGATGTAGGTGCTCACTTCCTTGGTGATCTCCTCAAAACGGGACTGGCTGTAAGGGGGCTCGGTGGAGTCCATCTTGTTGACGCCAACGATGAGCTGCTTCACACCGAGGGTGAAGGCCAGCAGGGCGTGCTCGCGGGTCTGGCCGTTCTTGGAGATACCAGCCTCGAACTCACCAACACCAGCAGCAACGATCAGCACGGCGCAGTCAGCCTAAAAATCAAAACCAGACATGAGTTTCACATTTTACTGGCACTAAAGCTAGATCCAAAGCAGCTTTTATCCTGCATTGCTTCAGCGTGATAATTACCTGAGAGGTACCAGTGATCATGTTCTTGATGAAGTCCCTGTGTCCGGGGGCATCAATGATGGTCACGTAGTACTTGCTGGTCTCGAACTTCCACAGAGCGATGTCGATGGTGATACCACGCTCACGCTCGGCCTTCAGTTTGTCCAGCACCCAGGCGTACTTGAAGGAGCCCTTGCCCATCTGGAAGAACATATTTGCTGATCAGTTTTTGCTACTAGAAATGGATTTGATAGCAGTCATGACCTGTGCTAGCTTTGCTAGAAAACCACCTTGACATTCAAACCCTAAAGGACATTGCTCAGGAAATGTCTTGTATGGGATTAAAAATACAATTAGCCAATTAAAAGAAAACTGCCAACTATTTTGTTAATTCAAAAATTCTCAGTCATTTAAGCATAAAAAGAAAAAAAAAAAAGTTCCACAATGAGAATGTGCTGCTTTTCTTGGATTTACAAAGTCAAGTGATGAATTAGGGGTTGTGGATGGCTGGTTGGACAAGACATTTAAAGAATCTCATTTTTCCCCATTTTCTAACATTTAATAGCCCAAATTACTGACTGAAAAATGGACAATTATGCTTTATGCTTAGAAACTGCATTTGATCAGTAGATACATGAACATTAATCCTGAACGACACAGTCACATGTTGATACTCAGTACAAACGCTGCACAAAGACTTCTACAGCTTTTTAAATCAATGATTCAGTGTATTTCAGGTATTTTGTCCTGACAGTCCGAGGCCCGGGCTCAGAAAAGTGCACAGTCACGGCCGCGCTCACGTTAGGCCCCGCCCAGCGTGCGCGTCCACGGCTGCTACACCCTCGTGCCGGCCGACAGGGCTCAGCTGCTCAACTGAAAGTGCACGTTGACGCCGCCATCTTGGATCCGATCGTCACCCAAAAAATTATTATTAAAAGTATATTAATGCTCACCTCGGCGGCTTCCTTCTCGAACTTCTCGATGGTTCTCTTGTCGATTCCTCCGCACTTGTAGATCAGGTGACCGGTGGAGGTGGACTTGCCGGAGTCGACATGGCCAATGACCACGATGTTGATGTGGGTCTTTTCCTTTCCCATTGTTGTAGTTTCTGTCACCAAAAAAAATAAATAAAATATAAGAAAAAGCGGACACGTCGATTAGCTCCTGTTTATTTTTAATCACTAATCGTAATATATCAGGCTGTAACGGCTAACGGCTAACCGGAAGGACCGGTGATGTGACTTTAACTGCACCATGATATCTCGGGCCCGGCTTCTGTTTCAACACTAGTCTGACTGTGGTACGGTTAAAATGGGGATAATTTTCGGTCGACACTGAGGGTGAACTGTTAAAAACGGTTAAAAACAACCATCGTTGTTACACCGCGGCGGCACAACGTCCGCGCCGCCAGCAGGCAGCGGCCCCGGGTAGGCCTCACTCGGCCACAGGCCAGCCGAGACACGTGTTCCTCTGCGGGCCACGTCGGATAAAGTTACAAAGGTTGACAAATATTCAGAAGCTATTTGGTCCGGACTCCCAGCACCTGTCGCTGGATAATACGAGCAGTTGTTTGATGGAGGGGAGAGGGGAGGAAATGCCATACCAGCATCCTCGGATCTCCGCTTCCAGCAGCCCCCTCTTTGTTCCTTTCCCCCCACATTTCTCCTCCCTCACAAAAAAAAAAACTCCTTTTTTTCCTCCATTAACTGTTAATATAACCTCATTAAAACTCAAAACACACAAAAAGGCGCTGACATGAATCAAATTAGCAAACGACAGGTGATAACTACTCCAACTTTAACTAAAAAAAAAAAAATCCACAGGTTAGCGTCAAGTTACATAACGGAAAAGGCGAAGTTTTTAATGGGGAAATAAACACTCAACTCGAAGTGAAAAACCCAGAACTGATCTATATGAAGGATTAAACCCAGGTACAGGCCTGGCTCCAGCTCTCTATCTTGCTTATGAATCAAAGCCGAACTTACCGGTGTTTCTGGGTTTTCACCAAAGCTGCTGCCCCTAGCCAGGTAACAGAAAGAGGAAGACTGGGGCCGGACTGGGAGCTTTTATACCGAATGGGAGGCGGCCTGACTTCCCGTCGCCCTCCCCGGTGCAAACCCCGCAAATCACATACATTCCTGCAAAAAACGTCAGCACGCCGCCGGATGAACCGCCTGAAACACGCGTGATGTTCCACCAGCACAGAGGACGAACCCAGCAGAGAAGCTGCAGAGATGATGATAAATATGATCCAGAAACGTACTGATCCATCTGGTAAACGTTTGTTTTTTTTTTTTGATTTCTGCGCCTGAATCCTCGATTTTTATTGAACATCTGTGGAAAACATCTTTCAGCCATCACAATTGTACATGTCAGGCAGAGAAAAACACATAAATACACAGTCAGACACAAACAGAGTTAAAATATCATCAAGATTCTCCCACGATGACCAAACAATGGGTCAAAATGCTTCTTCCTGACATATAACTCTTAATTCATCATTCACTGACTTTGGGTGGTATAGAATAAACATCATGCTCAGCTGGATTTTGATTATAAATGAACAAAAAAATAATCTGCACATAATTTCATAATATTTTAAGCAAAATTGCCAAACACACACTGGTTCCAGCTTCTTAAATGTGAGGATCTGATGCTTCGTTTGTCATATATGACAATAAACTGAATATGTTTTGGTTTTGGACTTGACTTGAGACCCAATAAAGTTTTCTGATATTTAATCGGCAAAATTAATAAACAATTAATCTTGGAAATACTCGGCCCTGATTCCTTCAACATTTGCAGGTAATACACCTATTTCAGCCTTTAGGCTCATTTCTAAATGGAAGTTTCACCATTTACCTACATAACACCCATAACAGCACAAAGCTCAGCCTCAAGCCCCCCCCCCGAACCCCCACCCACTGTTAATGCTGGGACGACTCACCAGCCTGACGAGATTACCTAAATCCGAACGAGATTTGCATTCAAACAGATGCCAGGCCCTGAAAAGATGAACTCATACTGTTTTCAAGACACCTTATCTGCCAAACATTTACATTCCCAGCAGACGCATATACATGGGTTTAACTTAAATAAGGTGATTACTCAGGGTGGAGTGTATGGTCGGGGTCAGCTGCTTTACTAATTCACAACCAAAAGTCCTCTTATTCCCCTCCGGTCCTCTTTAAAGTAGCTTCAGTTTATGGTCACTCAGGAATATTCACACCCACTGTTCTCAAATTTTCTGCACCAGCCTGGTTTAAGTTCACACACTCCCACCCATTTTCACATATTAAAGCTGTTCGATACACATTATTGATAAAAAATATTAATTAGACTGATTAAAACTCTGGTTAAAATAGGTGGAATGAACCTAAGTGATAGGCCTGTTTGTCATTAGGATGCTTCTTGGGGGTGAGGAGGTCAGATTCCGCCTCTTCCTCCATCAGTGTGGCATGTTGCCCAGTATAGAGACAGCTGGCATCCCTTGATACACACACACACACACACACACACACACACACACACACACACACACACACACACACACACACACACACACACACACACACACACACACACACTCTAACTCGCTCGGCTTCCCCTCCAGTTCAGGTAACAGCCACTTCGATTTGGCAGCTGCTGCTTTCACTCAGCAGAGCTCAGGGCGAAGGCGAGTGGGGGGGGGGGGGGGGGGGGGGGGGGGGCCTGAGAGGTGGGCAGGGAGAGAGGGAGGGAGGGTAAGGGGCAGGCTGGGGGAGATATGGCGAGAGGAGGGAAGAGATAAGGGCAGAGAGAGAGCGGCAACCTGCCAAAAGAGACACAAAAAGTGAGGGTAAAATGAAGTGTGTTTCCTCCTGCTGGAGCCACAGAAGGAACATGTAGGAGGCGCAGAGTGGCAGTGAAAATCCACATTTTAGATATTTATTGTAAAACTACTGTGGAGAAATCTCCAGTAAGTCAGATAGATTCATGCCTTGGCAGACATACAAACCTGTTGGCTCACAAACAGGCTCAGCTGTGTTTAAATTCGCAGCATACCGTGACCTGTCTGACGAGGCTCCGCCACACCTGCAATTGACAACATGCAGAACGACACATAATGTACTTTTGAATCTTCTCTAACATCACAGGTTATTGTGTGACCGCCAATCGTAAGTAGAGGTTTAAAAATGTGACCTGAGCCGGTTACAAGTAGCACGACAATGAAACGGTGTCCCTGCGATTGACAGCAGCACAGCTTTTTTAAACAGCTCATTATCCACCCACTTTTCTGCTGTTTATCCGCCCTGGAGTCAGGTCGAGGCGGCAGCAGGTTAAGCGAGGTAGTCCAGACGTCTCAGGCCAGATGAGATATGTAGTCTCTCTAGCGTGTCCTGAGTCTCTCCAGCGAGTCCTGAGTCTCTCCAGCGAGTCCTGAGTCTGCACTTGTCCCTTTCTTGCCTTCATCATGGTGTGTTGGACAGTGTTTGCTTAATATATGGTCCATCAATAAGCCAAATCACCATAAATACAAGGTGCTGTGTCCAAAACTGTGACTGTGGTTTATGTATCCAAAGAACCTGCAGCACTGTTTATACTTTCTTTTTTTATTACATTAGAAAAAACACAGTTTAAAGCCCAAACCGGCTCTTTGTCAGAAACAAAGGTGTCAAACAGATTCAGGTTTTTTGTCATTTAAAAAAACAGTCCAAATGACGGGGACTATTTATTCAGCGACACCTGATACCTGATTTACAGACAGTTTAAGCTTGACGCATAATCCTTTTTCTAATGCAGTGAAATAGAAATTTCAACCGTCATTAAACCCTCATGACGTGAACTACATTGGTGAAGAGACAGGTGACACAGAGGAAGTGAAGCGAGGAGTTTTCCAGCCTGAAAGAGGTGGAGCGGAGACACTTGGCGCAGACCCAGAGGTGAACTCAGTGTTCATGGTGACACATGGGCACAGAAATATGTGACCTGTTTTACCAGCGTGCCACAGTTTGACATCTGATCGAGGGGGATCAATACAGTGTTATCAATCCGGCTTTCATTGTGGCGCTGCAGGAAAAAAAAAACAAACTTCAGTGTTTCTGCTGCAGCTCTGCACATGAAGACGCAGCTTCTAATGATCTGATGACTGAACAGAGCGAAGTACAACAGCTGGGCTTTTATTTCAGGCACCAACTAGAGCGGGGCAGGAGAGAGAGGGGGAAGTATGAGTGTGTGTTTCAGTGTGTGTGTGTGTGTGTGTGTGTGTGTGAGTGAAAGGGAAAGCGTGATTCAACAGGCAGGCTGACAGTCAGTCCCTGGCAGCACGTCAGCGATGAGTCATTGGGTATGAGCGGTGGTTATAGCAACGAGAGAGATCTGAACATTTAACTACTGACTGAGAAAAAAAAACAAAACATGTTTGTCGGCGCAGACACATACATCGCTCTCCTGTACAACCTCCAGCTTTGAGGGGACTACTTTCTCTGTCAGAGCCAGGGTCGTGACTGGACGACATTTAGATTGATTGATAGATAGATCTTGTATTTATTAGGATGCTCTAATCATTTTAGCCCCGCTGATCCTTTAGTCAAAGAGTGGTACAAAAACCACTGTGTCTACGGCTCCTGATTACAGTTACACATTAAATCCATAACATCTCTTGTATTATTTTTCCCTCTTATTTCAGGGAAACACACGTTGCTCTTGTGTTTAATGTTCACAGTTATGACTACAAATTTATGTCACAACACTGTTTGATACTATTTGTCATGTTTGTCCGTGTGTGTCCTGTGTTATAAGCCAAAAAGAGTGGGAACTACTACTGTAAAGTATATAAGTACCACTAAAGATACAACTCGATAGCATCTAAAAATGATGGAATTAATAGAAATCATTGACATGTAAAGTGACCAGACATTATGAGTAGACATTACTCATTTTAAGGGCTCATAAAGTAAAAAGGTAGGGAAGCATTAATTACATTAGCATTATAATTAATTATGAGTGGAACTAAGGCGCAGAGACAAAACCATTAAAAAAAACCACAGACCACAAGTAGACGTGACCACATATTGTTGGCAATGAAGTGGAGACATAAATATAGAAACGACTCATACAGAAAACAGACACACAAATACAATCCACTTATTTATCTAAACACATGATGGACTCCAGTTAAAGTTTGTAGTTTGGTTTGAAGTGGGCACCAGCATCAAACGGTCCAGATTTGAGGAACACGACGTGGTGCCTGTGTGGGTGCAGAGAGAAAAGGCTGTGAGTGATTCTGGGCAGGGCCGACATGCAGAAAATACCACGGCACCGGCATTCATGTGCATACAGGCAGTTCAAGGTAACTCAATCTAAATTGCAATGTCAGCACACTGCATGTAAATACAATCTGAGCCAGGGGGGGAGAACAGTTAATGCAAATGAAGCACATTTGCACCACACAGCCAGTTCCACATCTCACACACCCCCACTGCTCCACACTTGCAAACAAAGTATTCCCTTTTGGTGTCCAGGCTGTCATCTGCATTTGTTTCACACCCCGAGTGTCAGGAAGGCGACACGTTTATCACACACACATCACAGCCTCCAGGGAGGGGTAGCTGCTCGATTAAATCTTCTACCCTGGGGGCTGCGGGACGTTTCCCCTCAGCTCTGACTGCACCCTCAGATCAAAGTTTCTTTCATTATTTTACCCCTGTGCCTGGGACGGATCATAGCTGTTATGGTTCTGTAAAGCCTGTTGAAATACTGTATGTTATATCTGATTCCACAAATAAACTTGACTTTACTTTTGTGACTCAGTGAAGTGTTGTTTTTATGTTTTTCTGCTAAAAATATTTACAGGGTCAGCGGTATTTTGAGTCATGAAAGCGGTGAGGTTTCTGGCCCTGTAGTATTTTATAAGCCACGTGGTTGTCATAATTTAAAAAATCAGTTAGTTTTCACTTGCAGGTGTGTGGTCAGGCAAGATAACAGAGAGAATATAGAGTAAAGGAGGTGTCACTAGAAAACTAAGAGCACTTCTGTGCAATAAAACTTAAATGAGAGAAAAGTAAAGTGGCAAAAGTCAGTTAACATACAATATAATAACCAGATGAAAATGTGGGTAAAGATATAGCATAGAGATAAAAAGATAAAGCACTTAAAGGGCAGTTTAATAATATTTTGAAATGACTTCAAGCTACATCTTATCTTACTTCATGTATTCATTTAATCCTGAGTTTAAAGGTGTGTAAGAGAGACTATCTGTGCAATTTAAAGGTAAAAAAAAAAGAGAAATAAATCTACTAGAAGTGAGACAACTGCTGGAACAAGTCCTACAGACTGGGACTGTGACTAAACAAAGAAATAAAAAAGTTCAGAAAAGGAAGAAGTGAGTCATGAAATACGGCCACTACATACAAAGAATGAATATTAGTTCATTTTCTATGAGCAGAATAAAGGTTCTGCATTTTCCTATGTTCAATAATTTATCCTACAGCTACATTGTGGATATTTACAATTGCAAATATTGTACTTTTTTACTCCACTGTCATCTGATCGACTTTACGTATTCTTCAGATACAGATTAATAATACAAAATACTAAATATACTCAGATAAAACTTTTTTGATTCCCAGGGAGAAATCCAATCTAGATTTATAGCAGTATATTAAATATTTACAATTAGCTTAGCCTTTACTAGCATTAAAGTGATATAATCATATAGTATGTTTTACTCTAAAATAGGACACTCTGCATGATGAGTACTTTTATTTTGATGTAGTAAGTATAAATAAATATGTGAGTCTTTTTTCCACCTTTGCTGCGCTGTCATCATAAATCCATCAAAAATTGAATGCAGTTTGGTGGCACTTTGAAACAATAACAGTCAATAGAAGTCACAGTTTTGTTTTAGAGGACAAACATTCACGCCGGAAACTTTCCAAATAGTAAAAGATGTGACATCGATCGTTTATTTTGCTCTTAAAAACGCTCTGACTCGGGTAAAACCGCCGGTAAATGAGGGTGATGATATGATTTAATGGGGAGGGGTCGTGCCGCGGACATGGGGACGACAGATCCTGCTGCACCACCGGCACCGAGAACATCCGGGTCATTCATCCAGGAGCCTCTGGGTAAACTCCCCTGCTCTGCTCACCCTCACCAGAAATGTCTGTGTGTTACTGGTGAAAACACCACGGAAGAGAAAGGAATTAAATACATACATAAAGCAATAAAACACATTTTCAAGGCTGTACATGAGGATTATTTCAGATGATAGTAATATTTATTTTTTTCTTCTAACAAACCTAACTTCACTTTTATATCTGCACAGTTGGGTTTACCAGCTTTAAATCTGACTTAAGTAAGTTAAATACATCTGCTAACTTAAAGTCAAAGTTGTGAAGCTTGAGCAGCTCAAGAGGGAACAAGTTTGTATTTATTTACTGATATATGCATGTAAATATATCCATATTACTCATATGATTATCACTGGTTTGCATTAAAACAGGGTTTAACAAGCAAGGTCACAACAGCTGCTTTGATCAACAGTTTATATTCAATATCTACATATATTATTACTTTCTACTGTTCTTTTCTTCAGTTTTTTAATGTTCTTTTTAGTGTTTTTTTGGTGTTTCCAGTTTGAAAGCCCAGAGATCAACAGTTAATATTTATTTCCTTGCGCCACCCAGTGGGTGTAGAGAGGGATTGTTTTCAATTAGGCACTAAAACCCTGTATTACAGCAGTGCTGCTGACTGTTTCAAACCAAGTGAAGAGGTCTATCATAAAGACAGTTACTCTGTGGAATATATATGTAATGTTTATGTGTGATGTCCTGTTGAATTGTATTTGTACAGGAAATACCACAGGAGCAAATCTATTCATGTCTATTAAGATAAAGACAGATTGGATATGCAACGACACACAGACACACTTTTATCAGATATTAACAAGTTTATTGAGTATAATTTTGATTCCTGTCAAATACCACGTTCATCAATGTAAATTCACAAAAACAGTTGTATTTGAATAAGAGTTGATGCACTACAAAGAAGGCATGTTCCAGTTGAAAAGTTTTTAATTCTTTGCATTTTTAACATTTTATTTTATTTTGTTTATTTATTTATGTAATTTTTCTCCTTCTCCTTTCATGTACCAATTTGATATGTTTAAAAAAAAACATCCACACAGCCGGTGGACTCAAACAAGACAGAGCACAGTGTGTTTACCCAAACAGATTTAAAACCTCTGCAGACGGAGTAAACATTACCAACAGCATTAGCCTGCATTTCAGTAGGAAACACACCAGCGAGGTAAATGAAAACAAAATGAGTTGTTCCTTTGTGATCAGGATGAAGGCACTGAGGACCCAGCTAAAGCTAATGCTGTCTAACACAACAGCCCTGCAATAAATCCAATAAATCCTCCTTCATGAAGGTTATAACGCTCAGTTTTTATTTCAAACATTCGCTTCTACCGTGTGATTATTTTGAAGGATGCAGTTTGTTGTGCTGTTCAAGTGAAATGAATTCTATCATAATACAAGAACTCAATACAAGACCTTCATGAAGGAGGATGTCGTGTTAGGCTGCATTAGCTTTCGCTGGGTGTAAGCTTGTGTATAACATCTCACTGGAGGAGATTATACACACAATATAGACTTTTATGTTGGGAGATAAAATTATCATTAAACAAAATGTCATAGTTGAATGAAGATATAAAGTTTAAGATGAGACATATTAAGAAAAACAAAACAATTCAGTCGTGGCTCTGGCGCAGCTGATCTGCTCATCACTTAGGTGTATTTTTAGTTATGATGGGAGACAAGAATCTGCGACACTGGTATAAAGTCATAACCTGCAAGTGACGACTGCTGCAGTAACACAGCAGCATCTTGGATCCTGGCAACATTTAAATGTTTGGTTATGCACATGAGCTCTCTCCCCTGCTGTAAGACTGCAAGATTACAACAATATGTGGCAACACAATAACCTTGACACGTGTATATACTGTATATATATGTATACATATAGACTAAAATGCCTGATATGTGACACGAGTCCACTCAGATGCCACAGTTTTTTTTTCCTCTAAACAATCTTGATTCTTTTCACAATAAAATTTTCACATAACATCACACATTTTCAAAGCACAGAGAAGGCAAATAAATTATTGCATCCGTTTAAAAACATCATGTATTTACAATCACAGTGCACTTTGATATGCTGCATGAGTTTACAACATTTTTTTTTGAAACGTCCTGTGTTGCATAAAAACAATAATTATTGAAGTTGAAGGAATTAAGCATCTTGATTGGAAAGTGAAGTGAAAACAATGAAAGATCCAGTCACTCTTCAGGAGTTGAACACAAAAACTAGAGTGTCTCAACAAATTAATGTTGCAAGGTACTAAAAGTGTTCAAATCCTGGTTGTGGAAGGTGCTTTGGTTTTCTGAATGAGACTAAAGCACCTTAATTTTCTTAATATCGGATAAAACCCTCCAAAAATATTGGCGCTCTTATGAAAAAAAAGCCTTTTGGTGTTTTTTTGTATGTGGAAAGTGCTTCTTTTGGTCCTACAGGACAGGCTGGTGGTCAGAGAACAGTCACAGCTGTAAACAGTGGTTTGATCGTGAAACATTTGCTCCCATTTCCTTCACTGTCCAAGAAAATATATGAAAAAGATCAAACAAATGAGATTGATCTGATTTGATCTGAGGTGCTGCGTAGTCCATGAATTATATTGTGCAAATACTGCTGGTTGAAATGTAAATATTGCTCTAATGTAAAGAGTTGAACCTTTAAACTTTTCTTCAACAGTAAACAGAAGAAAAGGAAAAGAAATAACTGGTAATGGCAGTGAGCATCCAACAGGTGTCGAATCATGTCAGTACAAATAGTAAATCTCTCCACTTGTCTTTGACATAGTCGTAACATCCATCTGCTTTTCTCTTATCTCCCTTAAAAATGTGGCTAAAATATGACTTTGATGAATAAAACGGCTCCATAATTTTATTCTGTTGGCTGGAAACTCTGCTCATCTCAGTATTAACTTTAAAAGTCCAGACACACAGCTACATATTAAAGATACAAATACTGCGGACACTGTAGAAACTAATATTAAATTGACCAAGATATTGTGGTTCAGTCACAATGAAGCCGCCTCTTTCTGACATCTGTCTTTTGTGTGGAGATAAACCTCTCACTCCTCATTTTGTTGAGTGTAAATACTTTTCTATACAGAGGCAGAGTCTCTGTTTTCAGTTCACTGGGTTAAAATATAATGGAATAATTTCATATCTGTCTTTTGAAGCTGTCTTCGTGGTGTTGGATGTATTCATGTTTATGTTGAGATGGACCTGCTCCTGTTTTTCTTGGCCTCTGCCCTCTCCTCCTCCGTGACGGCCCACGGCTGAATCTTCCCGCTGCCAAATATCGTGAAGAAGAGAGCGCCGCCGGCGTTGATCCCGGCCGCGACCCAGAACACCGTCCTCCAGCCCTGCAGGGTGCGCTGACAACCAGAGAGGAAGAGGCATCAGCAGTGCGTCGCTGAAATGACTCGGTACGTACATGTGTGTTTAACGGTGAACTGTTTCTACGTGTGTCGATAACAGAAAACACATGAATGAAAGTAATGAAAATAAAATTCATCGGGAGCATTAAGGAGAAAAGTTGTGAAATGTGTGTAAATAAATGTAGTTATTACTTTGCTTTGTGTGTGTTTGTGATTAAATAGTATTTATACTGTTTAGAATGAGGGAAAAATCTGATTATGCTAAGCTAGCTGATGTTATTTACTAATTTAGTCAAATGTTAGTGGCAGAATGTTTTATCATTTCATGTGTGCTGTTATTTCTGTAAAATATGATTAAAAATCTTTTTTTCATTATAAATCATTATTAAACAGCATTTATCACATTTCTGGGCAGATAAGTCGACTCCATTATTTTCTCTCTCAGTCTTCTATCTAAACATCTTAGTGTTAGTTTTATCAGCTGGTTCCTTTAGCTACACAACAGTTACACCTGGAGTTAGTGACATAAATATATATTATCAACTAATCTCTGTAAGAACTAGTTTGTGTGAATCAACCCGCTTTTATAGTAATAACCCAGGTCATCATGGTAAAAGCTTATAAACGTTTCATTAGTATGAAGTTGAAGTTTTAGTTCCCTGTTCTGGTCCAGTGATGATTATGATGGAGCTTTTCACTCTGACAAGAATAAGTTCTACATAGAACAAATTAAATCCATTTTCTTTCTCCATATAAATGTTTACATCTAAAGATACTAAAAGAGGGCGGCACGGTGGCGACTGTCGCCTCACAGCGAGAGGGTTCTGGCTTTGAACCCCGAGTCTGGGGCCGTTCTGTCTGGAGTTTGCATGTTCTCCCCGTGTCTGCGTGGGTTCCCTCCTGGTGCTCCGGCCTCCTCCCACAGTCCACAGACACGCACGTTAGATTCACTGGAGACTCTAAATTGCTCGCAGATGTGAATGTGAGCGCGTGTGGTTGGCGTCCTGTTCAGGGTGTACCCCGCCCTCCCCCAATGTCAGCTGGGATGGGGTCCACCGCGGCCCGGCTCGGATAAGCAGTATAGATAACGGATGGATGGATACAAAATGTCAGCCTTCAGAAGCTCCAGCAAAAAAAAAAAAAAAAAAAAGTGATAAAACTACAAAAGTTTACATAAGTTAATCTCTAACATGAGCCTCTACTGCCCAGTCTCTCCTCACCAGTTCTCAACACACATCTGGTGCAGATGTGGTGATGTTGTGTGTGTTGCTTTTAGGGACTTACATCTTCTGTGAAGTATCCCGTAGCGATTGGTGCCATGACACCAGGAATGGTCCCGAACGTGTTGGTGATTCCCAGAAGAAATCCTGCATACCTGCAGGGCAGAGAAAAAACAAAAAGGTCTTCAGCATCTTCTAAAAATACAAAGATGGCGAGAGGAAGCGAATCACGAGAGGATGAACCACTGTTCAAATCATGTCCACATTAATACAGTGATCATATGACTTCTCATACGTCTGACACTTGAATAAAGCAGAAACAATTAGGCGTTTAAGTGATTAAACTCTCCGAGCAGGTAAAGATGGCGACACCCACCGAGGAGCGATGTCTATCTGGTTCATGAAGACTCCGGCGGAGCTGGTCCCTCCTGCGGTGGAGGACAGTGTGAGGAAGGTGACGGTGAGGATGTGGCTGCAGCCGGCGTAGCTCACAGCCACGAGGAAAGCTGCAGGCAGCAGCATCCCTGCAGACGAGGAGGAAGGACACATCCAAACATCAGCTGTGGTTCTTTCCACACTTTAACATAAAAACACTCACACTGACAACACATTTAATGTGGGTCAGTTTGTTCTGGACACTGAGAGACTGTGAATGTGGACGTCTGTCATTTTAATACAACAAGTCGAGTCTAAACCACACGGGGGCAGCATCCACTCAAAACCTGAGCCATGAGTCTTGACCTCTTGGTCTGTAATGGATGAAGAAGTCCTGAAATATTTAATATTTTAATAAAACTACCACACCTGTTAATGATGTTTGTATCAAAGGGTCATTTTGAACTGTTTTCTATTTGATTGTCCTTCTTTTCACCCTTATTTTATTGTACAAAATAACAGTGTAAAGTAATAAATAAATAAAGTTTATTGTTATCATTATTAGGCCTGGTGGACGCTGTGGGTCCTGCCGGCTCACATTGTGGGCGTCATACTCTGACCTCCTGATAGACAACAAGCAAAACCACAATTTCCTCATCTGTGATTAATTAGGGTTGGAAAACCTACGATTATCATTTTATTTACGTAAATGTTGAAAATACTTCAACTGTAACCCTACAGTAGATTTAAATATTAACTAAATATAAGTCCCTGTGTTTGGGAGTAAAATGGATTTAAGTGTCAAAAGTAAAAACGCTTCATCTGAAGAATGACCTCTGTCAGAAGGTCACATTATTGTTACTTCAACCTCTAAGAAATATTTCAGTGTTGGTTCTGATTGGTCCAAAGTCCATCTTTAAAGCTGGGTGGTCGAAAGTAACTGTGGAGTATAATTATGAGCTTTTATACTGTGAATATAAAATGTTAACGTGCAAACTTGGTAGAGCTAAAGCCATCAGATAAAGTCGTACAGTAAAATGTAGGTGACATGTCACAGTCGGACAAACACCAGTGTAAATAATAAAGTAAGTGATGGTTGAATCACATTTAGCTGCTTCAGTTCAGCTGAATCAGTGTCGCTCTGTCGGTTTGTTCATGTTACAGGCTACACCTGTGCTTTTCCTGGTGTCAGGTGTCAAAATGTTCTCTGTGAAAAGAAACCTCATACTCAGTACAGTTGAAATGTACTGCAGTAAAAGTATAACGTTTGAAGAAAGGCAGCCTGTCTGTTCATGACTCAGAAAAAAATTAAAGTTCGAGAAAACTGGTGAAGGCCACAAATTCTGTTATCTCGCTCGTCTCTGCCACTTTAACACAAATCTGTTTGCACGAGCAGTTCTTGCACGAGGCCCGTGACAATGAGGTCAAAGTTGAGGTCATGCTTTTACTGCTCTTACATCCACAGTGTGTGATCTGTGCAGGAATCCCTGCTCTGTCCTGGGGGAATGTATGAAACAGGACACAGTTACTACACGGTCCCTTAGAGACGCAGGTTCACCAAAACCAATATTTAAAAGTAGAGCACAGACTGCGCTGTGTAAAATGACGTCTGAATTCCCGTCACCTTCTCCAAACCTACATCTCCTTTCACAGACACACAGATGTGATCGAGATACGTGCACAGAGAGGATCTGAGAGGATTCGCTTCACTTGCCTGTGAGTGTGAAGATCTTGCGTACGACGGTGACGCTGAACACCCTCCTCTCGATGAGGCTGTCTGCTACGACCCCGGACAGCGTGGAGGACAACCAGCTTCCGAGGTACGGCAGAGCAGACAGGAAACCATTCTGAGGAGGAGACAGACAGACAGATGTTTGTTTGGGATTTGATGAATTAAAGGCTGGAAGAGAAACTGAGTTTTTACAGTATAATTTTGTTATTATTATTTAGCAGCTTGGACAGCGACAAGTGAGACACCAAAGACACCAAAATCATCTCTGACGCCTTCATAAAGTTTAAATAATACACCTTTTCTCTTTCTCGCTGAGGCTTAGATGAAGATTGACACCACCCTCATGTCTGCAGGTTAAATATCAAGCAACAGCCAGGAGATGTTTAGCTTAGCTTAGCATAAAGACTGGAAACAGAGGGAAACTGTTAGCCTGTTTCTGTCCAATGGTAACAAAATCTGTCTACCAGCACCTATAAAGTGGAGATGTCAGAATCATCAGAAAAAACCCCAAAGATTTTTAATTTACAATGATATAAAACAGAGAAAAACAGCAAATCATCACATTTATGAAGCTGCAACTGAGGATTAATTGTTATTGAACAACAAAGCTCCAGGAATTTGTCATTAATTAACTTTTTGTAATAAATCCAGAGCGCTTAAATCACATGACACGGTGAAAGTTAAAGTGTAATATTGGAGCATATAACCCTCTGTGGACACATCACTGACTCTGTGACAGGAAAACTGAACTACAGGACAAACCTGTATCTCTGAACTTCCTCAACTGACTGCATGTTGGTGTTATGACTGAGAAACGAAACGGAGGAACAAACAGATCGAATCCTCACCGACTGGAGGTCGAAGTGCAGGATGTCGTTCATGTAGGTGGGCAGAGAGGTGAGCAGGGTGTAGAAGGCCCAGTTTGAACACATCTGGGTGATGATGATCGCCCACAGAGGCACAGACAGCAGCATGGGCAGCAGGGGCACGGACCAGCCATGACCTGTACCCTGCAGTTTGGATCGGACCACCACCATCTTTAAACATACTACACATACGGTACATGACTAAAAGCTACACATAAAATCCTCATTTAGCAGTGGAATAAGTTCTGAGCCTTAAGGGCTGGGGAGAATTATTACACACATTCATAGACAAGAAAGCTTTTATTCAACATCTATGTTTAAAGGCGTAGACGTACAGTTGTTAGTATGTTTGAATAAAAAAACAACCAACAGTTAAACAGCACGAGGACAGAGGAGGGGAAGAGAAAGTAAGAAAAACAGAGAACAGTGAGGGGAATGGAAACAGGAAGTTTGAGAGGGAGGACAACACTACATTGTCGGTTTTAAAGAGGTTTTTTTTATGTGTACCTAAAATTCCCTTTGCATTTGGTTTTCTGATGCACAGCTGGAGAAATGCGCAAGTTGCAAAAGTCAAGCGCGGCTAAAAAAATATACATATAGTCACATAACACAACTTTTTTGCAGCTTCCATAGCGACTGTGAGTACAGGTAATATTTATGTGTTAACAGTATTTAAAGCTGTGCGAGGCCGGAGTTTTAAATCTCATCGCAGCGCCTCACTCACACAAATTAAGAAGAAAGCGTTTTGGTTTTTTCTTGGTTTTTTTTTCTGACTGACTGAGAAACGCGAGACGCATCCAGCATTAAATTAAACGTCTGTGAATGTTTCATGTGCACCTGAGGTCCAATAGAGTTTATGATGTAATCTCGCTCCTCTTTGCTGATTCCACGATGCGTGCGAGGGTCATCCGACACAAAAATAAACCAAAAGACGGCCCAGAGGCAGCCGGCGCCGCCTGGAAGACACAGAGGGAGAGACTGAGTCACACTTTTACTGTACAAGGTGGTGAATCATTAAAGGAGTTTAATTCAGGCTCCACAGTGAACGCCAAATGTCACAACACAATCAAACTGCTATAAATGTATCGTGCAGAGTGAAGCCCTAATTGGTTTTTGGAGCCCGGTCAGAGGAGGAGGTTATATGGTCAAAATCCCACAGAGAAAATGCTTCAATATCAAAACATGATGCATTAAAGTTTGGAAATCAGATCAAATATCTGATTATTTTTCTCATTGTAAAACTTTCATTTTATGAATCATATCTATCAGACAGGAAATCTATGTCCTAATGTTTAAATTACGTATTATTGTGCACCTTCTTCCTTCTGGCATCTTTCCTGTGAGAGACTAAGGTGTGTCATGATTTATTTTGAGTATGTGATTGTATTGTTTGTGCGTTATCCCTCACCACAGAGGTAGAAGACAGCGGGCCAGCCCAGTGTTTGGCAGATGAAGCCGGTGAGCGGCAGAGCCAGGAAGGTCCCAAAACTGGCCCCGGATCCCGACAGGGTCATCAGACGGGAGCGCTCCATAGGAGGAGCCCACCGAGCCCACATCGCCATCATGGCCGGGAACGTGACGCCCTGAAGAAACACGGAGGCAGGCAAAGAGTGAGACGCACTGGTCAACAACAAGACACGTTTGAGTTTGTTGATTTGTAATGTTCCTCAAAATAACACATAATGAAACACATAACTGCCTCATTTTCACCATGTTTTCTATTTTTTTTTTTTTTTAATTTCACTGTCTGAGGTTTGACTGGAGCTTTTTCAATTACGTCATCTAATCCTCATCTTCTGCAATGTTTTAATGGGACCCGACTAAACTGTCACAAGCTGTTTATCTCAATTAATTTAACGTCTAATTTTCCCAACAGTAGCAGAAGCAAACAGACATTGATTCATGTTTTAAAGTTGGTTCAAATTTGTGCTACAGTTTGATGGAAACTTTTTTAAGTGAGTTTACTACAAATCTGAAGACAAACATATAAAAGATTTTACAGACTGATTTTACATGTTTGTGTTGAGACAGAAGTTTCCATCATTTTCAACATTCAATAGTTACTAAAAGCCAATAACTTCCAGACTTAGCAGCAAACTGAGGTATCGGTTGAATGCTGCAGTCAAATAAACTTCTCTGTCAACTACAAAGACAAAATCATTTGTATTTCCAGCAGATTCCTGATGCAGAAGCTCCTCCGCTGCCCAGCATCCTCTTACCTCCCCAAAGCCCTCCAACGCTCGGAGTGCAAACAGCCAGCGCGACCCGAACTGAGCAGCCAGAGGGGTGAGGAGGGTGAGGGCAGCCGTGCCCAGCACTCCCAAACCCAGGAAGAGTCTCCCCCCGTAGTGACCGGCCAGGTAACCTCCCGGGATCTGAGTGGTCAGGTAGCCGAAGAAGAAGGCCCCCAGCAGCCAGCCCTGAGTCTCCGAGTTCCACGCGTACTGAGGGGTCTGGGATAAGAGAGGGGGGGTATTTATATTAACATAAAACAGGAAGAGGCAGGACGACAAGGTGGACAGGTCAGCTACATTTTTATATTCATGGTCTAACTGGATGATATTTAAACAGGTTCTCAGTGAAACGTTACCCCCTCAGGTTGTAGGAACGTTTTACTGGTGTTTTCGGTCCCTGGCGGCAGTGGACAAGCGTGGATGAAGGTGCTGTTCTGGGCTGGTTGGGGGTCAGTGGTGTTGACCATGGCGACCATGGCAACACTGAGGTTGACACGGAGACCGTAGACCACGGAGAACCCAAACAACATGAGGACGGCGAGGTTGAGGCGAGCCGAGCAGCACTGAGGAGGAACTGTCCACATACGGCACAATGACATTAACACGTACTACTGCTACTTCTACTTCATAGTTTATTATTGTACAGTGTGTGTATCTTACATGTACTTCAAATACTGTATATATAGAATTTTTTTGATCTCTTATTTTTCATTTACATAGCAACAGCAACTTTTTTTTCACTTACAGGCATATTTTACATATAAATTAGAGGTAACTTTTATATGATGAACAGGTATTTCTATGTTTCTCTAATCTTATTACAAACATAATTTGAGATAAAGGCCTTTTTATTCCAGTGTTTACAGAGTTTCGTTTTAATTTAAGTACAGATTTTAGAGAGTCAGAGTTTCCACATCCATTAAAAAAGAATTTGGAAGTATGAGCATGTTCCTGTTTTGGGCTTTGAATTTTGATGGCGAGGCTTCACTTTGTGTTTACATTTTCACTGCAGCATGTTTCTTAAAAATTAAAAAACTAATTATGTCTTTATTTAAACTTGAAAATCAGACAAACGCAATAGAATAGATTACGGCTCATAACTGGCCTTTATGTTAAATTGTAACTATGATTGATCATCTGAGCACAATATGTTCTTTATGTGTCTCTATTTCAGTAGCAAGTGATTTCAGTTTAACTGCAGCCATCTGATCGTTAACATCTTATGTAACAGCTGATCTCTAACCAGAGAAGTGCTCATGTGAGTGTGACTGCAACAACTACCAAGAATCTGCTGAGTAAACACAGAGACAGCTCACCAAGCTGTTCACAGCAAAGTAGATAGCACGTTGCTGCACAGTCATTACTGCAAACGCCTTCACTGGAAGAAGCGGCACATTACAACACTTTGTGTTTATGTTTCAAATTTCAGACTGAAAACGACATTAAAACGTGACAAAAGTGCAGAGTTACAAGCAGGAGAGACTAATATTTCCCATCACGTAGTACTGCAACGATTAATCGATTAGTTGATCGTCAGTAAAATACACAACTCTTTTAATGACCAAGTCATTATTTAACTATTTATTTTTTATATTTATTTTATACTATTTTATAGCAATTGCACACTTCTAAAATATTAAGATTTCCTGTTTTGTACCACAGTAAACAGAATACCTTTGGGTTGTTGACAGTCAGACCAAACAAAACAACAAATCTTTCTGACATTTCACAGACTAAACAATGAATCAATTCATTGAGAAAATAACAGGCAGATTAATTGATAAAAAGTTGCAGCTCTAATGTCATGTTGGAAGTGAGAATGTCTTTGTTTGCATTAGAGATTACGTTAAATACAAATATAAACACAGCTGCAATAATGAAGACAATTTATCTGCAACTATTTTGTTAAATGATTAATCGTTTGACTCATTTATTTTTAAAGTAGATCTAAACATTCTGTTCTTTAAGGTTTTAAGTGTGAACATTTGCTGGTTTTTTTTAGGTTTTGTAAATGCTGGTTGGACAACTAATCGTGGGATTAATCAATTATGAATATAAACACTGGTTTCAGACAGAAATATAAATACAACTCAAGCAAATCCAAAATCTTCACAGAATAAAAATGCCCGACTACCAGCAGAAACACACCTGCTTCAGGTTCGATGAGGGGCTCATCGTCCTCGCTGTCGTCCGAAGCGGCCGAGTTGATGGAGTAGCCATGAGGTCGCGACATGACGGTCGGCTGATCCGGCAAATATCAAGTCTGTAAAATGATGTCAGTGAGCCATGGTGACCAGGAAATCTGTAAGACCGACGAAGGTGGAGATCAGAAGTCGGAATGACACAGACAAACACAACAGCACAAGTCAAGTGACACAACACATCAGCAGGTATGGATTCTTACTAAAACCCTGATAACCAGCAAGTTTTCACAAAAACAACACTGATGAACACACACACACACACACAATGACACTTCCTGCTTTCACAACTTGTTGACAACATTTCACCAAACCTGTACTTACAAGAGTTATTGACGTTCAGATGGAGAACTACAGAAATGAAACCGGAACCAAGAGGAAAGAAAAAGTCATAAGTAAACTCAACACTGCTGTCGTTGTTGGTAAAACCTCCTGAAACCTTTCAGGAACTAAAAAAAACCACCGGGGTTCCTGGCTTGACACACATCTCTTTTCAAGCTTCCCACCGCGGTTATGAAAAGGTTTTGTGTAACCAAAAGCAGCGTAAAACAACTGAAGGAGACGAACAGATAAGAAAGGAAACACCTGAGGACGTGAGGTCTGTGAAACTCTGAGCATCAGTTCACTGACCTGAAGTGACTCTGAGCAGAAGTAAAGTTTAACTACGAGGAAGTCTGGATCTGAACTGAGCCTGTGTTTAACTGATGACCTCTTACTCGTCCTCAGGATTTTATGTTTCCCTGTTCAATTTAAAATGTTATACATAAATAAACTGGAGT